>NC_090269.1:274901294-275202127 GCF_040414725.1 Anabrus simplex | reverse complement strand
AGAGAGCTAAGTTTAGCGATAGAAAGGTGGTGGAGCGGAGAAATTATCTCACAGGCATCAATAGGAATGTATACAAACAACTTATCATTGGATATGACTTAAGGGGTGTACTATGTGTAATGGGTAAGACTGTACCTGAGCTTTCAGATATCCGTATCCGATGTAATAGGTATCACGGTATTTTCACTTCGATTAATCACCCAGATTCCATCATCAGCCCTTCAACAAAGCTGAAAGATTACAGCCTTGTCTAGCATCAGTACCAGGAACTACTTTGAATCAAGAACTTATTCTACCAACAATTTTTATTGTCAACATAAGGTACATGATTTGATTACCTGTAATAACCAACCCATAATCCCTCAATATAGCTAACATCTTTTCCCTTGGTACTCTTGTCATATGCTTTCTCTAGATCTATGAAACACAACCTTCTATTCCACTCGTAACATTTTTCAGTTACTTCATGCACACTAAAATCTGATCTTATAGCCCCTCCATGGTCTGAAACCATACTGGTTTTCATTCAAATTACTTTCCACCCTTGATAATATCCTCCTTACCAAAATGTCTGTACCACCTAGCCTGGTATACTGATCAATGAAGACTTTGATAGTTGTTGCAATTTTTTATGCTTATAAATGACTGTTTCTGTCCAATTAGAAGGTACCTTGGTGGCCATTCCTTGCATCCCATTACTCCATGAAGCAATTTCATCCCTGCCTTCCTACTTAATTCAACATTATTTTGTATATTTCTGCTACTTTATGACTTAAATGTAATTTAATTTACTATCCTTTTCACTTCCCTTAAGCATAATTTCACTGCCATCATTGTTCTCTTCTCCAATAACTCCACTGTTCGGGACTTCAGCAAAAAGATCTTCAAAACATTCTTCGCAAACTGTCTAGTGATCCCCTGGGATCTGCAATGAGTTCAACTGATTTATCCAAAACACTATTCATTTCCCTTATCACTCCCTTTCTTTCTTTCTTTCTTTCTCCATTACAGTTCAGAAAGGTTTCCTGCAAGTTGACCAAGCCTTCCCAAGTTATTACCAAAATCTCCTCACGATTTCTTTTTGGACTCTACAATGATTGGTTTTGTTCCATTTATTTAATTTATATACAATTCTCTATCTATATCAGTTCTTGTTCAGAACCATTTTTGATACCCTGTCCTTTTCACATTTAGGGGAGAGTGGGGCAGTTTCATACAGTTTTAAATTTCCTACCTTTAAGGGTAGAGTGTGCCACCTTTTTTATTCTTATTAACTCCTTTTGACTTCATCTACTTCCTGTGCAAGTTGTAGCATCATAGCATCTGTTGACGAATAGCTGTGCTGAAAAGTTTAATTTTGTTGATTTTAAAAAAAATCTTCATACTGTGAAATAGTTAGGTTAGTCTTTTGATTCACTGTGTTTGATTCTGAAACAAGTTTCACATCATACTAAACTCTTCACTGCAACTTATGTATAAGTTACAGTAGTCTCCATAACTTATGAAAAGCCACATGGCAAGATTAGTAAAATAACTGGCTATGGGGCACTTCCATACACCCCCTTATATCTATTTTTAATGCCAAAAGGATATAATTGGGGCTCCTAGGCCTAGTGGCTGGATTGCAGGAACATCTTTTCTTGAAATCATCAAGCATCTCTAAAAGATATGCAAGTCTTCTAAGGATGATCCCGTACTTGTCTTGTTTGACAAATTCGGTCCATTTAAGACCAGATGCAGGCAAGCATTTAATACATGGATCTATGAAAATCCAGGAAGAACCATATCAATTTATAACATACCATAACTGACAAATGTACCATTCAGTCAGTCATTTTTCAAGATCAACATTGTGTCTTCATTCAGGAAGACTGGACTTTGGTCTCCAAATCGTTTCGTCTTTACTGACAAAGACTTTGTTGCATCTCTGACAACATATCTCCCATGCTCTCCACAGGATTGCACAAAAATTTCTACATCTTCAGATCCTGCCCATCATGAGGAAGATTTAATGGGATCATCTGCACCTTCAGGGCAAGAAAGTCATGTCCAAGAACCATCCAGTAACATACCCACTTCAGCTACTCCCACTTCCACGCCAACACCCAATTCCAAGGCAACCCTCAAAAACCTACAATTACCCCCAGAATATATCCACCCTTATCCCAAAGCAAATCCTATAACACTTAAAGACACTGGATGAGCTAAAGGAAAGTCAAGAATTCTGACTACCACCATTCCTGAAAAAGAAAGATTGGAGGAAATGATGAAGCTTAAGAATAAAACGAAAAGCAAGCCAAACAAGATGACATCCTCGAATCTCCCTAGACGAAAATTATTTAAATCTGGCAAGGAATCTGTAGGCTTGAATTCTTCAAGCAGTGAAGAAAGTGTTGCTGTAACAAGTGGTGAAAGTGAACTTTAGTTTAGTGACCAAAATGTTGACTTACCCCTGCTTGATAAAAGCAGTGATATTGAGCTTAATGACTTGTGTTCTGGTTGAGTTTGCAACAAAAAGACCAAAGAAATACTTTGTTTGTCAAGTTGATGAGAAAATGAATGATTCAGAGTTTCTCAAACTTTTCACGTACAAATTATAAAAAGAAATTTGTTTTCCATGAAAAGAAAGATGTCAGTGAAATGTCTCGGGCTGATGTTTACACTAAATTTCCACAGCCTACCATGGTTGGAGGAACAGCTCGAGCAATTTCCTTAACTTTTTCTGTAGATCTGACTGAATTCAATTTGGGATAGGCTAGTGGTGTTTTTGTATGTATAAAAGCATGTTTTGTCAATATTGTAGAACATGTATGAAAGTGCCCCTGCAATGTATGATACTGCCCCATGTTGGGGTACTTTCATACAAATTACATGTTTATAAATATTTTAAAATCGTTTTATGGGAATTAAATAAATGAGTAATTATGTAAGTCCAACTTGTTTCTAATATAACAATGTTTGTGTAACACTTGTTTTTAGCCATTTAGATTGCAAAATACAGCCACTAAATCTTCTTAAGTGTTAATAGGTAGAATGTGTATGAAACTGCCCCACTCTCCCTACATTCAGCCCTGACTACCCCCTCGTGTGTGCTTCTACAATTGTAGGGGCTAACCCTGGTTACCCTCTTCAGTTGAAGATAACCCTGGTTACCCTCTTCAATTGAAGATCCTCTGCGTGGTGAGGGGGACTAGTAGCTCCTTTCTTGAGACGCCGAATGGAGCCCTGTTGGGTAACCATTCGGTATACAAGGAGGAGGAAGCTAAAGCACCACCCAACCCTAAGGTGTAACGCGACCCGTGCCGATGGGGTGCATGGCACATCGGAGATGTGTCTTGAACGGAGCCTTCAAGATACCTGGCGCCCTCTCGAAGTAAGTACCCTTACCCGGGTATGCAGGGCTCTGCCTGGGCGAAAATCATATTTCCCTAGCTACTCGTGGGACCTACATGAGTACTGTAGCAACCCAAAAACCGGAGAGCTCCTCTGGGGCCTCTGAGAGAAACACTAGCTCGACAACAACCGATGGGGACTCTTTGGAGATATCCTCAGACAGCACGGTCTTGACCGTAAGAGAGCTCACTCTAGAGGTGGGGAATCTTCCAGTTCAGAGGAAGAAGAAGAAACAGCGCTCCGGTGCTGAGAAGAAAAGGTACAAGAAGGCTTTAAAGGCCCGGGAGCAGGCCAAAGAGGGCCTAACTCCTGGAGCTGAGAGGCCTTCTACTGCCATGGCAACGGCGACTGCGGGGGGATCTAATGGGCACAAGAGACGGGACCCTGAAACTGGTTCTGCTTCCAGGACACAGCGGATTCCTCCCACCAAGACGCCAGTGGGAAAACGACTCCTGTCGGGGGCAACCCAAGAAGAAGATCGGCAAGCCCACAAAAGACCTAAGGTGGAGTATGCCAGAATAGCTAAAGCTGGGATCAGGAGGACCATAGTGCCTGAAGGATATCCTGACCAGCAGCTAACTGAAAAACAGGTGGAGTCTGTAGAGGAGGCTATCACCAATCTGATAGATGAGCTTCCGGAGCAGGGACCAATTAAGCCTCAGTTCCTGGACTGCTATCTGTTGAGAGGTGTGGCCACCATTATTGCAGAGAACAACAAGACTGTAGCATGGCTCTCTAGTCTTGTTATAGATATATAGACGTGGGAAGGAGCCAGGCTCACAATTGTGGGCATGGATAAACTCCTCCCCTACAAGAGAGTCATGGTCTGGATACCAGGACAACCAAAGGACAACGATGTCCTTTTGAGAAGAATGGCACGCCAGAACCATGGTCTAAACCCCAGTAGCTGGAGAATCTATGACCACAATGAGGAGAAGAAGGGTGTCCACCTTGCGGTCAGCATGGACTCCAGGAATGTGGAATAAGTGGTGAGAAAGAAGATCTTCTGCGGGGTGCATGTTGCCACCTTCACCCTGGTGGAGGGCAAAGGCGACAAGCAGAAGACCAATATTTCAAAGAATTTGACTAAAATATTTAAAGTAGGACAAAATTTACAACCTATAATCAACAGTGCGCATCAGTTTTGTCATTTTATGGACGAAAAGAATAATGTTCACGCCTAAACTCAGCTGTTTTGAGAGTGTATCAAGATATAATTCCATATGGTACAACATGTGAAAAAGTTTACACCAGTTGTAACAAAATGTTTTAATGTATATTCAACAAATAATTTTAAGACATTTAGCAATTTAACATATTGTAAATGTATTTATACAGAGACTAACTAATGGCATTGTATTTTAAATATTAGAATAAGGTTTTAAAGTTTCAAACCCAACAAATAGTCATATCATTTTCAATAAGACGACATAATATATAAACACTTTATATTTAAGAGGTATTTTAAAGTTTATTATGGATAAGTTTGTTAATGGCAAACCATAAGTGTAAGTTCTAGAACAATGTTACCAATTTAACCTTGTAAGAATATTTATAGCTGGAGATGTTCAAAATATGAACAAAACATGTTCTATAACTAAGCAATAAAATAAGGATGAGATCCTAATTTTATAATTGCTTTTAATGTATTGAATAGGTGGAAATCAAAGTTTTATTGTTCTCCTTTTAACAGTATCCAGTATTCGAGAGATAGTGGGTTCGAACACCACTGTCGGCAACCCTGCAGGTGGCTTTCCGTGGTTTCCCATTTTCATACCAGGCAAATGCTGGGGCTACACCTTAATTAAGGCCATGGTCACTTCCTTCCCACTCCTAGACCTTTCCTGTCCCACTGTCACCATAAGACCTACCTGTGTCAGTGTGACGTAAAAAAAAAATCTATTGCTGTCCAATACTGATGTATGCAGTGGAGATCTGGACACAGAAAAAGGCAGGAGAATTAAATTCAGGCCAGTGGAATTAAATTTTTAAGAAGTATGATAGGAAAGACAAGAAAGGACAGAGTAAGAAATGAGGACATCAGGAAGGAAATCTGAGTGGGAAAGCTTTACGGCAGAATGGAGAGGAAGAAACTTAGATGTTTTGGACATATTAACAGGATGGAAGCCGAAGCAGATGATGGAGACCCAGATAGGAGGAAGGGCAAGAGGCAGGCCTAGACTATGGTGGGTGAAAACAATCACGCATAGCATAATTAGAAGAAATCTGGATTGGAGCACTGTTAAGGAGGATTGACGGTGGTTGGATAGAGGAAGATCTAATAAGCATTTCAACCTGGCAGGAGTTGGAAGAGGGAAATGGATGATACCTATGTAGTTCTATATTTGAATAAATAACAGAATGAACATAATCACTATCATCACATATTTCAAACCTCATTAAATCAATCTAATTGGAACAAGTCAAACAAATGATGCAACACACGAGTTTATATCAGTTTATAATTTGTACTGCCAGCAATGCTTTCTATTTAGACACAATTCTTCCCTGACTGATGTGAATGTCATAGGTCCAAGCAGAAAACAGATTGCCTTATTTTCATCAATCAACGATCAAGAGTTAGGTCCATAAAAGGTATGGACATCCTCCACAATGTCTCCACACGAGAGTTCTCTTCCAGTACAATGGGAGATCTGGCAACTTCATCTCATTGTCGGGGAGGAATTTGGACCATCAGTCACCGGTATGAAGAGGCAATCCTCATTCGATCTGAGTGCTCCTCTGGGCCAGTGGCAGGAAACCAAAGTGTTACTCCTTCCTATGCACCTTGTAAGATCGTAACTTGTTGAAGTAATGTTTGATGATATATCCATGGCCCAGTTCTACTAAATAAAGCCTTCTGAGCTGTTCAACACTGATTCCAAATTTTCAGCTATGAGAGCCCATGTAATTTCATGATAGAACCATCATTCCAGTTGGGTAAAATTTCATAATTGCTGAAGTTCCTTTCGGGAAAGCTGATGTAGGAGACTGTAATCTAATGAGATCTAAGCTTGTTCAGAGTATTCTTTGGAAATGAAGTTCGGGTGGTGTCTTGCCATTTTCTAGTGGAGTTGTCCAATATTTAAATAGCGATTGTATCAACTTATCCATGATGGACACATAGGCCAGGGACTTTCAAATGCCCAAAATCTCACGCGCGCAAACTGAGGCGCACAGGTCCTGTGCACAGTGCATTGGTCCCACTCGGCTCAGACCAGTGCGTTGTCTTGGGACAACTTGGCTAAGCTCAGCTCGGATTTGGAGCAAGTCAGGAAGAGGGGAACAGGTGTGGAGAAAGAAGAGTGACAGCGCTATTGCTCCAAATCGAGGAGTAAGGGTCTGCACTTTGGTCAATCAAGCGAAGTAGTCTTTTGCACGTTGCACCGCGCAATGCACTAGTGCATGCAACCTGAGAGGCCCTGCATTATGCAATTGCAGAATATATGGACTTATTTGGTTTGAATAAACAATAGGATGAACAAAACACCATTCATTACATATTTCACATCCTTATTGAATCAATCTCATTGGAGCAAGTCAAACAAATGATGTAGGTAACACAAAGAGTTTATATCAGTTTATACTGAGTACCACCACAGAATTTAAAAACAACACTGGGGACAGCACAAATACCCAGTTCCCAATTGAAGGGAATTAACCATTTAAGATTTACTCGCTGGGAATTGAGCCCCAAGGACAGCAGGCTCAGACTGTGTTGACCTCTCAGCCATGGAGCCAAGCATATTATATGTCATACAGGTAATGAAAAACATGAGTCTACTAAAGGCATTAATTAGACCTAGTACAACTGTACTAAGTTATAATCTCAAGATATGCTACTGAAGAAGAATAAATATTTAAGAATTATACCTGAATGGAGTCCTAAAGATAGTGGTTAACGGCCACCTGCCCATCAATACTTTCTTAAATATCATGCTGACGTTTGGATGGCCATCATATTTGACATGCAGAAGGTAAATGTAGCCAATGTAGGTGATCTACAGGCACCAAGCGTGATGTACTAGTGGCAACGCACAGCGTTACTGAGGCGAATTAAATGTGGATCTTGCGTCTACTGAGTTGTTCCAGAGTGGTATTAAGAAATTATGGATTTGTGTAACTTTCTAAGGGTCAAATTTTGTGCGTAAGTGAACATAAAAATGAAGTGAAGGAAATAAGAAATGATATATCCGTTATTTCTGCAAATGTGATATGGCAAACATCTGTGACACTACCACCATACACTGTAAACTCCAAGTAACTGTATAATTGTGTATATTTTTGTTATCCATTCCGTTTGCATTCCACTTGCACTAAGTAAATAAGAAACTTCCAATTTTTATTGGATTGATTCAGAGCGCAGTGTTCTAAGTGGAGAATGTCTCTTGCCTGCAGGAGGAGGATCATATAAACACATTGCAATTGTATTTTATTATATCAACAATGAACGCTCCTTTTCCAAGATTACTTTGCCACAAAGTTAGGAGATACCTAGCGGTACCAAGTTCTGATATTTGCACTGTTACTTGCCACTTGTTCTTAAGTTCCAATTACATTCTTAAGTAAAAATGAAAATCTACAGCCTGTTTCCAGTCATTCGACCGGGTCAGGAATGGAATGAATGAAGCCCCCGCCTAGCGGCAAGGATAGGAAAATGTGCTGGCTGCCGAAGCCTGTTGCACTCCTCTGGGGCAATGATAAATGACTGACTGATGAGATGAAATGTTAATGGAGACAGGGAAAACCAGAGTAACCGGAGATAAACCTGTCTCACCTCCGCTTTGTCCAGCACAAATCTTGTATGGAGTGACCGGGATTTGAACCACGGTATCCAGCGGTGAGAGGCCGGCCACCTGAGCCACGAAGGCTCTACATTCTTAAGTGAAAAAAAAATGAAAACCTACAACCTGTTTTCCAGTCATTGACCGGGTCAGGGATGTAATGAATGAATCATATATAGGCTATTAGTACGATGGGGTCGCCACTCCCAAAGTGATTTATATTAATGACTGATAGATGCTATGAAATGAGAATGGAGAGTGTTGCTGGAATGAAAGATGACAGGGAAAACCGGAGTACCCGGAGAAAAACCTGTCCCGCCTCCGCTTTGTCCAGCACAAATCTCACATGGAGTGACCGGGATTTGAACCATGGTATCCAGCGGTGAGAGGCCGACGCGCTGCCGTCTGAGCCACGGAGGCTCCACATTCTTAAATAAATAATGTTTTGGAGATTAGTTAACACAGCACTTATGAATTATATTATCCGCATATGGGAGAAGTTCGATAGGTAATTTAATTAAAATGTGAATTATTTTAATACGTTGAATACATCCTTCGATGTGAATTCAGACACTAGCAACATTGAGAGTCTTGTTCATTTCCTAAACAGTCGGTATGCGTATTTTTATTCGAGGGAACCCTTTGTCAGCCATTATCTCATCACTGGCTTCTAACGATGACAGCAGTCTGCTATTGTTAGTAGTAATAAATGTGTCGCTGGCCCTTCTGTAGCACTTGAATTTAAAGCTGATGATACTATTTGGTGTTATTCCAATGAGAAATTTCTCTGTGTGACATCCCTTATAATGTGAGTACAACTGGGCGTGTTGCCTGTGCAGTTAGGGGTGCGCAGCTGTGAGCTTGAATCCGGGATATAGTGGGTTTGAACCCCACTGTTGGCAGCCCTGAAAATGGTTTTCCGTAGTTTCCCATTTTTACACCAGGCAAATGCTGTACCTTAATTAAGGCCACGGTGGCTTCCTTCCCACTCTTAGGCCATAAGACCTATCTGTGTCAGTGCGACGTAAAGCAAAATTATAAATAAATAAACATGTGAGTACAGATATATTCTATGGCCAAATTCTGCTTGGTTGTTCAACTCTTATTTCTGTAGTCTGTTATTACTCTGGAATGTGGATATTTATTTCAAAATTCTGAGGGCATAGTTTCTTTGACACTTTCTCTACTAGGCCAGAAAACAAAGTTCGTCATAGTTGCTGCAAGTCATAACTGTTGCCGTAATAATTCTAGACACTGTAGTGTGATGAATACCAAACAAAACTCTTAATGCTGAATAAGACAAACCAGTTTTCATCATTAAAAAAAATAAGAAAGCGATTTGCTTTAGTAATTTTTATTTATTTATTTATTTATTTATTTATTATGCCTTTGTAGGTGGCGAAGTTAGGGCTCTTGGCCCTCTCTTACACTTAACCACTGTAGTGAATACAGTCTGAGTACATCATATTATACAGTAAATAATAACCTACACAAAAATACATTACACTTTTCTAACTCACATTCATTCGATCTTCCAGTCATACAAGTTAGTCAGCTGCATTTAGCAGGTAGTCTCGGCAAGCAGACTTGAATTTAGGTAATGAGGTGGAATTTCTGACACTGACTGGCAGGGAATTCCAAAGTCTAGAACCCGCCACAACAAAGGAATTGTTGTACATAGAGGATCGGTGGACAGGAATAGAAAGGGAGGAACCAGAGCGGGTATTACTGCTGTGAAAGGAGGACAAATACTTAAGCTGGGAAGAAATGTATAGTGGTTTGTCTTCAGATAGCAGTCTGTATATCTGTATCAGTATGTGATACGTTCGTCGTTTGTCAGGTTTCAGCCATGAAATAGTGTGATAGTATGGGGTGACATGCGTATCATAACTCAGACTGTATATAAATCTAAGGCAAGAATTAAGCGCTCGCTGAAGTTTCAAAGTCTGCTCTTTTGTTGCGTCTACCAGAATGACGTCACAGTAGTCGAGGACGGGAAGCACTAGCGTTTGCATGAGTTTGACTCTCACATTACAAGGTAGAATATCGCTGTTTCTTTTAACCGAATGGAGTATCGAAAATATTTTTTTACACACATTCTTAATATATTCAGTCCAATTTAATGTTTCGTTCATTGTCACTCCAAGATTTCTCACAGTTTGGCTGAATGGAATAACTCTACCATTCAGTATAACTGGAGGAATAGTTTCGTACCGTAGTGTGGCCAACAATTTTTGAGAGCCAATAATGATTGCTTGTGTCTTGGAGGGGTTAAGAAGGAGGGAATTTTTCAAGGAGTAAGCATTAAGTCGCTGAAGGTCAGCATTGATGCCTGTTATGGCATGAGGCAAGTCAGAGGTCTTACAGTGACAATAAATTTGTAAATCGTCCGCATAAAGATGGTAGCTACAATTCTTTAAATTAGATGAAATGTCGTTTATGTACAAAATAAAGAGCACTGGGCCTAAAACACTACCCTGCGGCGTGAGTTCCTTCCTGGTTAGCCAGTGAGAGGTTTGATCAAGGGTTATGATTCGTTGCGCGCGATTTTTGAGGTACGATGAAAAGAAATTAATAGTTCGTTGATCGAAGTAGTAAGATTGCATCTTATTTAGTAGAGTCTGGATGTTTATAGTATCAAATGCGCTACTGAAATCGAGGAGAGTAAGTACTGTCAGCAGTCTTTGGTCCATTGCGTGTCGTATGTCATCAGTCACTTTAAGCAGGGCAGTTGCTGTGCTGTGTCCCTTCTTGAAGCCAGATTGCAATTGGTCTAGCAGAGAATGGTTGTTTAGGTATTCCAACACCTGCTCATGAACCAGACGCTCGAGTGCTTTGGAAATCGCAGGTAAGATAGAAATTAGTCTGTAGTCGGATGGTACGGAGGGATCAGGCTTCTTAGGCACAGGGATAACATTGGCTAGTTTCCATAGTGAAGGAAAGGTTCCATTTTTAAGGCAGTAGTTAAAAATGTGGGTAATAATGGGTAAAACAGCACCAATAATGTTGTGTAAGAAAGTTATAGGGATATCATCCACTCCTCCGGCTTTTGATTTGATAGAATATAATACCTTTTTAACTTTATTAGCAGTAATGGGGCAAAATGTAAAATGTTCTTGGTCAGGTAAAGGGTTCATAACGGAGTCGGGTACTGAGTCTGGGGAATTTAGTACATTAGGTGGTGTTCTTTCTTCAGTAAAAAATTCATTTAACTTATCGAGTGGTATGTCAGGCTTGATCGAGCAACTTCTTTAAATTGAAAACCTCTGTATTTACACCTGTCAGATCACAGCGTTTGGAATCTTCTTTAATGGACAAGTAACCTTCAAAGCCTATTAATTCAATTAATCCACCATCATTTTTATCTTTTTATACAATATCCTACCTAGGCCCAAGCTGATGGGAAAACAAGCTTTAGTAGCAATATCATTACCATCAGTCATGCAGATAAAAACAAACTCTTCTGTTACACTATTACTTATGTCAGTTTCCGTAAATGCATTCACTAATTTACACCTACTGTAACCATCTACTTCCAGGAGCTCATTCTTTTCTTCCTGTTCTATTTACCGCTCTTTTGAAACGCTCAGCAGCCAAATTATTTGAAATACTCCTTTTCTTATATTCTTTTGGAAAGATTGTAGGGACATATGCAGGATTTTCAGGATGACCAGTGTAGTGTTAGTTCCCAACGTGAACCATCTCGGCTAATAGAAAGAAGAAAATATATTTTTGTGTAGATATGTAATTGCTGTCAATGAGTGAAAAAAGACAACTTACTTTTTACGATTCACTGCTTGAATGCATTTTTGCCGCATGTCTGTCTCAGTTATCCTCATCTTGTACATATACACTGACTGACAGAGCAAATGCAACACCAAGAAGGAGTGGTCAGAACTTTATGCCAATTGCAGGGTAGACTGACGTCACTGAGGTATGCTCATGATGTGAAATGCGCCGCTGTGCTGCGCACGCAGCGAACGATAAATGGGACACGGCGTTGGCGAATGGCCCACTTCGTACCGTGATTTCTCAGCCGACAGTCATTGTAGAATGTGTTGTCGTGTGCCACAGGACACGTGTATAGCTAAGAATGCCAGGCCGCCGTCAACGGAGGCATTTCCAGCAGACAGACGACTTTACGAGGGGTATGGTGATCGGGCTGAGAAGGGCAGGTTGGTCGCTTCGTCAAATCGCAGCCGATACCCATAGGGATGTGTCCACGGTGCAGCGCCTGTGGCGAAGATGGTTGGCGCAGGGACATGTGGCACGTGCGAGGGGTCCAGGCGCAGCCCGAGTGACGTCAGCACGCGAGGATCGGCGCATCCGCCGCCAAGTGGTGGCAGCCCCGCACGCCACGTCAACCGCCATTCTTCAGCATGTGCAAGACACCCTGGCTGTTCCAATATCGACCAGAACAATTTCCCGTCGATTGGTTGAAGGAGGCCTGCACTCCCGGCGTCCGCTCAGAAGACTACCATTGACTCCACAGCATAGACGTGCACGCCTGGCATGGTGCCGGGCTAGAGCGACTTGGATGAGGGAATGGCGGAACGTCGTGTTCTCCGATGAGTCACGCTTCTGTTCTGTCAGTGATAGTCACCGCAGACGAGTGTGGCGTCGGCATGGAGAAAGGTCAAATCCGGCAGTAACTGTGGAGCGCCCTACCGCTAGACAACGCGGCATCATGGTTTGGGGCGCTATTGCGTATGATTCCACGTCACCTCTAGTGCGTATTCAAGGCACGTTAAATGCCCACCGCTACGTGCAGCATGTGCTGCGGCCGGTGGCACTCCCGTACCTTCAGGGGCTGCCCAATGCTCTGTTTCAGCAGGATAATGCCCGCCCACACACTGCTCGCATCTCCCAACAGGCTCTACGAGGTGTACAGATGCTTCCGTGGCCAGCGTACTCTCCGGATCTCTCACCAATCGAACACGTGTGGGATCTCATTGGACGCTGTTTGCAAACTCTGCCCCAGCCTCGTACGGACGACCAACTGTGGCAAATGGTTGACAGAGAATGGAGAACCATCCCTCAGGACACCATCCGCACTCTTATTGACTCTGTACCTCGACGTGTTTCTGCGTGCATCGCCGCTCGCGGTGGTCCTACATCCTACTGAGTCGATGCCGTGCACATTGTGTAACCTGCATATCGGTTTGAAATAAACATCAATTATTCATCCGTGCCGTCTCTGTTTTTTCCCCAACTTTCATCCCTTTCGAACCACTCCTCCTTGGTGTTGCATTGTCACTGTCAGTCAGTGTATATATGTTAGTTTCAAGAGAGATATGTTTTATCAACTAATTTTAAGATCTTAGACATACAATGCATTGTTGTACATAGTGACATATATGCCAGTTCACGTTACGACATGCCCCATTTGGATGTCACCTAATGTTTATTATCGTATGGCATTCCTTTGACAATACTATCTTAATCATAGCTTCGTCACATAGATATGTATGCATGGTTCAGCTGAGGATGACCTTATGTAAAGGGTCGAAACCGGTCCTGTAGCATAATAAGTGCAATAAACAAGTATTGATAGGTGGAAATCCTTTCCTATTTCTAATTGTGTAGTTCGTCAATACGGAAATGAAGATTATAGATTACGAAAGAATAGAATATCACGTAAGCAGTATTTCTGTACCTATTGGAATACCCTACAACACAACACAGTCTGAAACTTCCCCTCCCTGTTTCTTTCTGTACTTTCTTACTCCCTACATTCATGATTCAATTTAGCTAAATGAAGCGGCAAGTCCACATTTAATTCATCCAGTGGCCGCTCGAGTGTCGCGAAGGCAGCATATAGCTACAGTATACACATGCTGAGTGAAGTATGACATTAACGGTTAGTGTTAGGCTTTTATGGTAGAACTTCACTAATGTACTTCTGCTAATGCCCTGAGAGCACGCTGCACTAGGCACAGAGGATGATCTTCTCTCATTGTTAGTGCCTTATTTGTTTAGACAATGTCACCAACTGTTACTGAAGCGCTCTTTCTGTATTGGCCTGCGCACGACCTGGCTAGGGACAAAACCCATTGGTGTAACACATAAGCAGTGCTTATAACACAGAACCTCTTGGAGGGAGACAATGGTTTGATTGTTTACAAGTTTTCATTGTTCTCTAGTTGGTAACAAAATCTGTGTTGAATTCTGGAAGTAATGCCACACTGAATAAAATTCAGCCAAATGTTTGGAAAATGTTGCTTGTTCCGTGAAATTTTACTATAAAAGTAAACAAACTTTTTAGGGTGGACAGGTCAGCCCTCAGCACTGGCAATGTCCGGCTCCATGGCTAAATGGTTAGCGTGCTGGCCTTTGGTCACAGGGGTCCCGGGTTTGATTCCCAGCAGGGTCGGGAATTTTAACCATCATTGGTTAATTTCTCTGGCATGGGGGGTGGGCGTATGTGCCGTCTTCATCATCATTTCATCCTCATCATGACGCGCAGGTCGCCTACGGGTGTCAATTTAAATCTAAGAATTTCATTTTTTGTCCGTATTGAACTGAGAACGGGTGTCAAATCGAAAGATCTGCACCTGGCGAGCCGAACATGTCCTCGGACACTCCTGGCACTAAAAGCCATACGCCATTTCATTTCATCACTGGCAATCAATCAGTAACCACTGATCTGCATTTACGGATGTTGTCCAGGTGGCTCTAGATTTCTATCTCTTTTATATGTAACATGATGTAGGCTAAGCTTTACAATGTTCAACTATCTAAATTGTGTATTGTATATTTCAACCTGGTGGGTGGGTGGGAACGACGACACAATGCTGAAGCATTATCGCTTTTGCTTTTTGGTGCGTGTAGCAATTACAATTAGAATGGGATACGTTTTCTGGTGAGGGAAAGATTACCCATCAACAGGCCTATAGAGGTCATTTAGATATGCAAATTTTAGTTTATCCAGTCTATGATGATCAGGTTCAGGTGAATGACAGATAAGAGATCATATCAAGACTCAGGTTGAGAACAGAACAGCGTATTATCGTGAGAGACTGGATAACTGCAGCCTGGGATGCAGCACCACATTGTCCAGGCTGGTTCCTACTAGTCATACTTTTAGCTGGAATTAGATAACTTAGGACTTGCAATAGGTACTGCTCTAGTATTTTCATAACCAGTGAGTTGGATGTGCGGTTAGGGTCGTGCAGCTGTGAGCTTGCATTCAGCAGATAATGGGTTTGAACCCCACTGTCAGCAGCCCTGAAGATGGTTTTCCATTTTCACACCAGGCAAATGCTGGCGCTGTACCTTATTTTTTTCTTTTACAACTAGCTTTACGTCACACCGTCACAGATAGGTCTTATGGCAACGATGGGGTAGGAAAGGCGTAGGAGTGGGAAGGAAGCGGCCATGACCTTAATTAAGATACAGCCCCAGCATTTGCTTGGTGTGAAAATGGGAAACCACGGAAAGCCACCTTCAGGGCTGCCAACAGTGGGGTTCGAACCTAGGTACTTTCTTCCAGATGCAAGCTCACAGCTGCGTGCCCCTAACCACACAGCCAACTCACCTGGTATGTACCTTAATTAAGGCCATGGCTGCTTCCTTTACACTCCTACTCCTAAAAGAAAGTTCAGTGCCGGCTTGCCAACTTACAGCAGGTAGGTAAAACAAAATTTTGTTGGGTGAAATTTCATCCAGGGAAGTCTTTACGGGTTAAGAAAGGGCTGTCTTCATATACAAGAAACTGGAGAATACATTTAACTTTATTTTGGACTATCCTCTTTCTCCTGAGCACATGTTTTGCTGAATTTTTTTTTTTTTTTGCGAAGGATACCACTGTCTATACTATAAAGTCAGTTTTATGTACTTAACAGCAGAGGCTTGCAGGGACTACTAAACAAAACTATATCAAGTTTACTACAAAAATGAATGATACTCACCAACCTATATACCATGGTTTTTCTCCAGGTAAAAGCTGAACTCTCGATTCTGGCATAGCGAAAACGTCAGCCAAGGATTTAAATTCAGTCTTGAAAGTTAAAATTTGGCATTCTTCTTCTACACTTTCATATGCACCTTCAATGCTCTCGTACATATTCCTTAAAAAATGATAGTTAAAAGTATTCATTGCCGGCCAATGCAACGCAGCTCTTTTCATTAACATAGGTCGTGAAGAATACGCGAAATGTTTAAATTCATTCTGGGTTATGTTTTCAAATACTAACACGTCATTAACATTTTTGCACATATTACAATCAGTTTCAGGTCTTGTTGCTTCCCACACGAAGTAATTATTTGGTAAAATACACCGTGTACCAATTGTACTTCTCATTAAAGAATCAATGACAGGTATTTTCAGTAAAATACTCACACAAATAGCTGCAACAAGTGTTACAGCCATAACCAAACCCCCCGAACATGTAAAAGATCGCAGAGCAGGTTTTCGTAGCTTTTCGCCCTGGAAACATATCTCTTGCAAGTCCTCTACACTTATTCCACATTTCAGTAATTCCTCATTTAAAATCAAGTATTTATCGAATAATACTTCAACTTTGTCTTTTGAATCAGTAACAGGCTCAGTGTTGTTATTGACAGCCATGTTACATGCGACCGTTATTTACAAACTAACCTCCTGTCAAAATAAATCTTAAATTTCACGAACGTAATGTTGGCAATACCTGAAGATTTCTTAGAAATTCAAGACCAAGACTAACTACCACTGCCTGCTAACTACTTCTTATTCTTCTCCTTGAAATGTCGTGTTGGCCTCCTGTAATGTGCCTGCTAACCGAAATACAGGAAAATACATTTGTGGGCGACATGAGAGGTTGAGGAATAGGTTAAGCGTGCTCACTCCTAGTTAACTAAAAGAACGTCATGAAATGCAAGTAACTAACTCAAAATATGAATAATTAAACACCAAAATTATCGTCATCGCGTAATTCTATTGTAAATCCAATTGCAGTTTTAGTAGAAGAAATACTTTATAAAGGTCAGGTTGCCACAGACACACCATAAAACATTTTCACATATGAAACTCCGGACTGCAAATAAGATAATAGGTCGACAAATAGCATTATTAACCTTACATTAAATACAATGCAACATCAGAAGTACCCACAGCTCATTATGTAAAAAAATTCTCGTAAAAATTTCAATAATAATAATAATAATAATAATAATAATAATAATAATAATAATAATAATAATAATAATAATAATAATAACAAAAACACAAAAAGAGAACTTACTCGAAACATTTACATTATTACTGGATCTCTTGCTACTTCGTTTCATCTGTTTTTGTATCTGCAGTTTCAGTTCATAAAGGTCATCAACGTTTGTTTAGATTTTTGGCTTGCTGGTTTCCTCGCTATGTCTTTAGAAGCACTGTTTTCTTCTAAGACTTGAATACAATTGTTTATAAAAATATTAGAGAGAATTTTTGTGCACTTCTTAATATGATATTTTAATGGGGTACCATGTTTGCATATTATCGTCCCAGTTACTAATTATGCATTCACTTAGCTGCATGACTAAGGTTAACAATCCATACTGCTGACAGTCTAATTTTAAAAATTCCTGTTCATAAACTTCACTAATCAGAACCTGGAACAATCTGAACATCTGAATACGCATAAATTCAAGAATGGGTGAAGGGCGCTTCAGTCCACCACTGTTTAGCGGAGTAAAGTAGGGATATAAATCTGAATCACAAAGTTCACTCATTTCTTATTCTGACTGCAGCGCAGAATATTCACTACCGGTACCTAAACTTTCTGTAAATTTAAAAGTAGTGTAACTTGCAATACAAACCAAAACGTTGTGTGTCTCTGAGGTAATCGCAATACTGTCCAAATATCCCAGGGCTGTTTTCAAAGTTTCTAAGTTTTCAATGTTGTTTTCTACCTATAAAAATTTGTTAACGGCCAATGAGAAATTTTTCAAAGAAAACTCTTTAAGTTGTGCAGACTTAAGTTTCAGCATACACAATACTTTAAGTTTCCTTTCGAATTCTAAAATCTGCTCTACTGATACATTGTAGGTACATCCACTCAGCCGTCTGTAGGCACTAAAACTTCCTTCCAATCCACCAGTTTGCAATTTAGCAGTAAGTATGTATGAAAAGTCATATTTACTGAAGACGTACCTACACAACCCAACCTTTGCTGCAAGCGTATGAGCCAAGGCAATAGACGTTTCCTGGGTCAGTTTGCCATCAGTGACAGATATGTGCCAGATATCAAGAAAAAGTTTAAAACTTTTTAGAAATGAAATTTTTGGATCATCAGGGCCAGTGATAGGATCTGCAGCGTCTTTTGGAGTATATTTCAATTTCATTGGGTGCTGCACGTTGCAAATATTCCACCACTTAGTAATGATTTTCAAAATCTGCACAGTCCCAATCGAAATCTCCACCCGTTGATTCTTTTACCATTTCCAATGCAGCGATATTCTTTAGATTGAAAATATTAACTGCTAGGGTTCCATTCTGCCTCTATATAGAAGACTAGCTGTTACCCATGGCTTCGCTCGCGAGGATTTTGTAAGTTGATAAAAGTAATTGTTCCTCGGTACTGCACTAAGACATTATCTGAAAATCCCTAAAGTATGAAAACTCACCGAAAAATTGCATTTCATTTACCCCAGAAACTCTTTGTAAACCACATTTGCGGCATTGACTTTTGGGGATAAGATGACCAGGCTACTGGCGGAGCTAGATCTGGAACATGCGACATAGAACTGTACATGTAAGAAACAGTCCTCCTTTAAGTCATAAAAGAAGAGTTTCTTTATTTCTAAAGGAGATTCCAAATACTAATTTTCACATCTGCAACATCTTAGTTTTTGAGACATAAGTATCCTCATAAAGAGAATTCAACTCCTTCTTCACTTATTTTGCATCTCCAGCTTAAGTTGATTTTCCGAAAACAAAAAGTATGTGCTTCTTTGTTTTTAAAGGGTACCGGTATTACAAATACCAATGTTCATGTCTGTAACATGTTAAGTTTATGATATATGCTGTATATATACTCATTTAAAAAACTGCCCCACTCCTTGGCTGAGTGGTCAGGATTGAGGCCTCCGGTTCACAGGGTTCCGGGTTCGATTCCGGGCTGGGTCGGGGATTTTAATCACGTGTGATTAATTCTTCTACTGCAGGAACAAGTTGTTTGTGTTTGTCCCAACACTCTCACCTTCATATTAACTCAACACACCACATTACCAACCACAACAGGAACACGCAAGAGTAATTGCATCCCTACATATAGGGTTGGCGTCAGGCAGAGCATCCAGCCGTGAAACAGGGACAAATCCACATGTGGAACACAGTTCGCAACCGCGACCTCACAGGTGTGGGAACAGCGGTAAAATAAAAAGAAGATACTCATTTTCAAAATTCACCTGCTTTTTATTATTTCACCCCTTAAGTGTATTTTAAAAAAATAGTGTGTTCATATATTTTTAAAGGAGATTCAAAATACCAATTTTCATGTCTGTAACATGTTAGGTTTTTGTGATATATTGCAGATAATCTCGTTGCTGTAATCCTGTAGAATACTGGAGCTGACGTTGCCAGGGTTACGGCAGTTCATTTCTTTATCCGATTCCTAGAGCAGGGGTAGCATATATTAGACTATTATTTTTATATGTTTACATCTCACCCCCATCGCGCACCCCATCGAATCGTTTTGAAAATAAAATAAAGCCCATGTTACTCACTGGCAATGTAGCTTCCTATAGGTGAAGTAATTTTTAAAATCGGTTCAATAGTTTTTGAGTCTATCCGTTACAAACAAATATACACATTTTTCCTCTTTGTATTCGTATGGATAAATTTGGTTCCAACTTCAGTAACATATCCTTTTAGAATGAAATAAGTCCTTTAAATCAGAAAACTTGGTTGCGACAGTGGTGTATCCACAGTTAACTGCACTGTCAGTAATACTACACACGCCAGCAATTGCGTCAAATAATTCCTGAACATTACGGATGTTAAAGGTCTCATTAGGTCTATTTAACCAATTGTTCCTAATACATTATAGTAAATGTACATTATCAGACAAAAGAAATATGCACTTGGATGAATCGTACGAGTTAGTTATAGTCGGGTTGAAGAAACCACGACGTAAAAGTTCAAACATTTTCCTGTTGGTCCTATGATTGTCACAACTTAAGCAAACAACAAGTCCTACTTCATGCATCACTTTTATAACTTCATTAGTTAGATTTAAAAGGTTAGTGCTCAACTGTAGAAGTATTGTAAAGAAAGGAATAGAATTAAGTAATGTAACAGATATATTCTTACCAGATATTGTAATAGGAGTTGAATCATGGCTGAGAAATGATATAATGGATGCAGAAATATTCTCACGGAACTAGAGTGTGTATCGTAGAGATAGGATAGGAATGGTAGGAGAGGGTGTATTCATTCCGGTGAAAGAAGAATTTGTAAGCTACAAAAATGTTAAAGATGAGAAATATGAAATTCTAGGTGTAAGGCTCATCTCCAAAGATAATAGGCAACTTGATGTCTTTGGAGTGTACAAACCGGGAAAGGGGAGCTCTGGCGTTGATTCAGAATTATTTGATAAGATGATCAGTTACGTGGGAAAGGATATGGAAAGGAACGTGATAGTAGCGGGTGATCTCAATTTAAAAAATGTCAACTGGGAAGGTAATGCGAACGACAGGAAGCATGACCAACAAATGGCAATTAAGTTAATATGGGAAGGGCTGCTGATTCAGAATGTGATGGAACCAACTAGAGGGAAGCATATTCTGGGTGGGGTGCTGGTAAAACCAGATGATCTATATAAAGCAACCGAAGTAAAATGAAATGGCGTATGGCTTTTAGTGCCGGGAGTGTCCGAAGACAAGTTCGGCTCGCCAGGTGCAGGTCTTTCTATTCGACACCCGTAGGTGACCTGCGCGTCGTGATGAGGATGAAATGATGATGAAGACAGCACATACACCCAGCCCCCGTGCCATTGGAATTAACCAATTAAGGTTAAAATCTCCGACCCGGCCGGGAATCGAACCCGGGACCCTCTGAACCGAAGGCCAGTACGCTGACCTTTCAGCCAACGAGTCAGCAACCGAAGTAATAGATGGCATTAGTGATCACGAAGCTGTTTTTGTCGTAGTTAAAAGTAAATGTGATAGAAAGGAAGGTAGGTATTAAATTAGGTTTATTATGCAGTACCATATGACTGATAAAACAGACATGAAGGAGTTTGTAAAAAGTAAATATGGTCGATGGAAAACGGTAAATAAAAATGTAAACAGACTCTGGGATGGGTTTAAAGCAATTGCTGAGGAATGTGAGAATAGGTTTGTACCCTTAAAGGTTGTAAGGAATGGTAAAGATCCGCTATACTATAACAGAAAAGTAAAGAGACTGAGAAGGAGCTGCAGGTTGGAAGAAATAGAGTTAGAAATGGCTGTGGCAATAAGGAGAAATTGAAGGAACTTACTAGTAACTTGAATCTAGCAAAGAAGTCGGCTAAGGATAACATGATGGCAAGCATAATGGGTGGTCATACAAATTTTAATGAAAATAAAAGTGTATGTATAGGTACTTAAATCAGAAAAAGGTTCCAAGAAGGACATTCCAGGAATCATTAATGAACAATGGGAGTGTGTATGTGAGGATCTTCAAAAGGCAGAAGTATTCAGTCAGCAGTATGTAAAGATTGTTGGTTACAAGCATAATGAGCAGATAGAGTTGGTGACTAATACTAAAGAAGTATTAAAATTTACCTATGATAGCAATGACAAATTACAGTAAGATACAAAAGTTGAAAACTAGAAAAGCGGCTAATATTGATAAGATTTCTGGGGATATACTAAAGACAACGGGTTGGGATATATTACCAAATCTGAAGTACTTACTTGATTATTGTTTGCACGAAGGAGCTATACCAAATGGATTGAGAGTTGTTATAGTAGCCCCTGTGTATAAAACTGAAAACTACTGGCCAGTCAATTTGACATGCATTGCATGTAAGCTTTGGAAAACATTCTTTCTTATTATTTAGGCATGTTTGCGAAATTAATAACTGGTTTGATAGAAGGCAGTTTGGATTTAGAAAAGATTATTCCACTGACGCTCAACTTGTAGGATTCCAGCAAGATATAGTAGATATCTTGGATTCAGGAGGTCAAATGGACTGTATCGCGATTAACTTATCTAAGGCATTTGATAGGGTAGATCATGGAAAAATACTGGCAAAAATTAGTACATTTGGACTAGACAAAAGAGTGACTGAATGAGTGGTTATATTTCTAGAAAATAGAACTCAGAGAATTAGAGCGGGCGAAGCTTTATCTGTTCTTTTAATAATAAGAGGGGAATTCCTCAAGGAATTATTATTGGACCTTTACGTTTTCTTATATATATATATATATCAATGACACGTTTAAAGGCGTGGAGTCAGAGATAAGGCTTTTTGCAGATTATGTGATTCTGGACATAGTAATAAATAAGTTACAAAATTGTGAGCAACTGCAAAATTACCTCGATTATGTTGTGAGATGGACAGTAGGCAATGGTATGATGATAAAAGGGGTTAATAGTCAGGTTGTGAGTTTCACAAATAGCAAAAGTCCTCTCAGTTTTAATTACTGCGTCGATGGGTTGAAAGTTTCTTTTGGGGATCATTGTAAGTACCTAGGTGTTAATATAAGGAAAGATCTTCATTGGGGTAATCACATAAATACGATTGTAAATAAAGGATATATATCTCTGCACATGGTTTGAGAGTATTTAGGGGTTGTAGTACAGATATAAAGGGGAGGGCATATAAGTCTCTGGTAAGACCCCCAACTACAGTATGGTTCCGGTGTATGGGATCCTCACTAGGATTACTAGATTCAGCAATTAAAAAAATGCAAAGAAAAGCAGCTCGATTTGTTCTGGGTGATTTCCGTCAAAAGAGTAGCGTTACAAAAATGTTAAAATATTTGGGCCGGGAAGACTTGGGAGAAAGGAGATGAGATGCTCGACTAAGTGGTATGTTCCACCTGTCAGTGGAGACATGGTGTGGAATGACGTCAGTAGACAAATAAGTTTGAGTGGTGTCTTTAAAAGTAGGGAAGATCACAATTAAAGATAAAGCTGGAATTCAAGAGGACAAATTTGGGGAAATATTCGTTTATAGGAAGGTTAGTTAGGGATTGGACAAACTTACCAAGGGAGATGTTCAATAACAGGCAATTTACTTGCAATCATTTAAAAAAGGACTAGGAAAACAACAGATAGGGAATCTGCCACCTGAACGACTGCAATAAATTAAGATCGGTAGTGTCTGATTGATTGATTGAAAAGTTGTCAGCATTCATGTTCTTTAGAGGGAAAAGTCCTACCACATTCTTTGAATCAGAAGATAAGGAAGAATACACGAAAACCTGCATGGTACTTGCTGGGTCTACCTGCGAACAGTTTTCCGCCATTCCATAAATGCACTGAAGAAGGTGGAAATTGCAACACCCAGAAGGATTGGTGCTACGTTGCTGCAATTGAACATGCAGGACGAGTATTCAGTTGTGATTCGATGATTACGATTTCAAGTCCCTCTGAAGGCAAGTTTGGACAAAAATCAATACAGGGTGTGCCCTACACGAGCTGCAATACATTGATGAATTCGTCGAAGCATGGAGTCAATAAGGCCCTGGATCGCTTCCTGAGGAATTGAGGCCCATGCTTTCTGCACTGTACGGGTCAGTTGTTCCAGAGTTGTGGGTGGCTGGGGACGGTTATCCAGTTGTCGATCCATCATGTCCCACACATGCTCTATAGGACTGAGGTCCGGGGATCTGGCGGGCCATTCTAAGGTTGTGATGTAGTGGAGAGCTTCTCTGGAGATGCGTGCAGTGTGAACCCGGGCATTGTCCTGCTGAAACATCCCATCAGCAATGTTTTCCATCATAGGGACAACCACTGGATTGAGTACCGTATCAACCACTGTCGAGCAGTCATAGTGCCCTGAACAAGCACTAATTGTGATTTCACATTAAAGTCAATAGCTCCCCAGACCATAATGCTTGGTGTTGGCCCTGTGTGCCTCTCTACAATAAGATCTGGGCGGCCCCTCTCCCCGGTACGTCGGCGCACACGATTCCGGCGATCACTGCGGGCAAGACAGAAGCGTGATTCATCACTAAAGACGACCCTATGCCATTCGCCGACCCACGTCGATCTTTCTCGACACCAGGCCAGCCTTACACGTCGCTGTTTTGTGGTCAATGGAACACCTTCTGCAGGGACACGGGCTCGTAAGCCAGCTGCACGCAGGTGATTACCAACTGTTTGTTGTGTAACGTGGGGTGCCACAGCTGCTCGAATTTGCGCTGCTGTTGCACGGGGTTCCAGCCGGGTCATCCGAATGATGCGGCGATCCTCTCTCACAGTTGTCTGTCGCGCTGGGCCTGTGCCAGACCTACGAGTGTGGGTACCTTCATTTGACCACTACTGTCATACACGTTGTACCGTAGATGCCTGTCGGCCAACATGTGCAGCGACAATCCTTAGCGATAATCCAGTCTCAAACAGCCCAATTATCCGAGCCCGAGCGGGTTGTTGATAGCGTGCTCTTCTCTGTCGTCGAGGCGTGTTTGACGGGGAACACTTCACTGCACAGACTGCAAGTCAACTACGCTACATCAGAGTCCGTATACTGGAGTTGATTCCTCCGCGGCCAATCACGTGGGGAGACCTGTAGCAACAATCCAATGGGTCTGAAACGTTGATCGTTTACATACCTACATGGCATCGTTGCATATCTTGAAAATCAATACAAACGACCAATGCCTTCATGGTGTTGCAATTTCCATTTTCTTAAGTGTACTACCTGCTTTGTACGAGAACTTGGAATTTATATAAGTCTCATCCAACATCACTGTTACTACTTTTTCGTGTTCCTTAAGAAGTTTTACTTTTCCTTCCAATAATGCTTTCTGTGAAGGCCGAATGTGTGGACAGTTCGGACCTATTTTAATAAAAAATTTCCTCAAGTACACAGAGTGAGGCGAAGTCATCACATTTGTAAACCTGAGGAAATGATATACACCAAGGAATAAAATGGAAATATTTGCAGTCCATACTAATAATTTTGCGGAATAACACAACTGATTTGTCCACATAATTCCAGTTGCTCTAATGCAAATATTATTTTATTAACCTTCAGTTTGTTGGAGTCACTATCCACTTTGAGAGCATTTTTTAAAGAAATTGATTATCATAATTAGTCTTTCACTGACTGTAACACTAGAATCTGAAAAATTTCCAAGGTGACTTACCAATGATTCAAACTTGCTTCATCTATAGCCTTTCAAGTCTACCTGTCCTTCACTCACCAAAATTGATCTGAATTGTTGAGTAAGTATAGGCTCCGTGCGTTAATGAGGGAAATGCACCCCTGCGCTGCGTGTGGTGAACATTGTAAGTTATCGTGCGTTGCCGCGCAATCTGCTGTAGTCGCCCCGTGTGTCGCAATGGCCGACAGTCTGACTTCAGAGTTTTTTATATTACAGCTATCGGCCTAATTCTTCCAATCTTGCAGAAAGTGGTCATATTTACAAAAAAAAACACTTCGCAGGAACTAACAATAGAGTGAACAATAGTTTTGGCCTATTTTAATACAATACCGTAACATGTTAGCGAAGGTAAATGCTGCTCAGCTGGCGATTGTTCCCGTGAATGCTCTCCGTGAGAGAAATGTAAGTATATTTCAGTTGTTAATTATGCAGTTCACTCAGAATTAATCAACCCTGTAAATGTTTTGTTAAGAAGGAAGCCATACTTTCCATTGTCGTCTCAGTTGTAACTTAAAAGCATTTCAGTCTGACGAACACACAAAATCAGTATAAATATTACACTAAAAATACCTGTAAAACACACTGTTGAACAAGGAAATACTGTAAAACCCCTCAATGGGGGTATATGCATATATGAATATATTTATTCATAAATCCAGCCAAGGGAAATCCAAAGTATCGGTGACACCGAGTGCTTACAAACAGTAGGGAATAAATTTACGCGATGAAAAAAATGCCAAATTGAGAATTGAGGCCGTGGTAAAAAGGGTTCTTCAAATAAACATTCCAGAATAAACACAGATAGCGCAGTGGAAACGATGCTAAAAGAAAACGGCAGGAGAAATAAGGGACATGACAGGTGAAAATTAGATGAAAAACCAAGATAAAAATTTGGAAATATATATATATTAGAAAAATCAAATCAAACTCTTACAATATTAGAAGAATAGAAGTCAGTACAAATACGGAATTTTCCCAACCAGAATTAATACAAATAGTTACATCAAGAGTAAAATATTCAAGAAAATGAAAGCAAATATGAAAAGGGGCCAGGAGAGGGAAGGGATGGACAAAAAGGGGATGAATACAGTTTAAAGAAAAATGTTGAACAACGAGAATAAGAAAGAATGTTCGCAGTTACCAGATTGAAGTATACCAACATGAAGTCTACAAAGCAAAGTCTAATGTCATGTGAAAGTTGCCACCTCTTCAATTAACACCCGAAAATAGGCACAAATAAAGATTGTCCTACTGGCTTAAGTCACTGTATACAATAATGAAACAGTCTCCAAGTGTACCAAAACATACATGGTGAAGCATTAACCACAAGTGTGTATAGGAGTCGCAGAGTTGCGGATATACCACACGCACATTTTGAAAGCAAACAGTCACTGGATAGTCAATAGAGGCTTTGAAATTGAAAATGCAAGTAAAATCTCGGCCTGGAAATGCACTGCTCCCAGTCAAAATTTGCAAATAAAATAGCTCCAAATGCAACACAGCATTATTTACAATAAAGACATTTTTAGTTTGTCATACCTCATCTTGAACCAAGTAGTTCTGCCCAAAAATGGAGAGTCCAGGGCACATGTCGCTAAAGACGGAGATGATGTTAAAGGTTCCTCCCTCCACACAGGCCAAAGTCCATCTCAACACATTCAGAGGAAGGCCGGGTATTTATAGTGTGGAATAATGAGACATATGTCTGGAATATTCCAGAAGTTAGTGGAGCATGCGTGACAAAGCGGACGATGTCACATGACGTCAGGCAGCGAAAGGGAGGTTAGTTTATCGTCGATCGGAAAGGTGGATAAGGCAGAGTTCGTGCAAGGTATGATGTGTGCAAATCCACATAAGTATATAAATTCCAGTTGAAGAGAAAATGTGGTGTGTATCCAGATGAAGGTAAGTCCATATTAATTGTAGAAAAAGGTTATGTGCGTGGCGAGGTTGATAACAGTAGTTGCCGGTGAGGTGAAGAGTCCGTTACATCATCCGCCGGGCACCAGAAAAAAATCCAAAGGATTTTTTTTTTGTAGTTGTTGAAGCAGCTGGAGTTAAATGAAGGCGACTGGTGGAAGATGAGAAGCGGAAGATCCAGTTGGATGGCGACGGCGAGGCGGCCCCAGGAACAGCAATGGAGGGCCCTTCCATGAGCTGGAGCGGGGGTCGATAGCAGCCGCAACGGTATATCAAAGAGAAAAAATACTGCAAAACAAAACAAGAGGCGGCAGAAAAATGTCCAAACACAATAAACATGCCTAAATAGAGAAATAGAAAATAGAAAAAGGTAGAGGAGGAAAGGAAACAAGAAAAGGGCTAACGCGTTAGCAAAGGGAAAAGGGTAAGGAGAAAAGGGTAGTGATAAATTAACATAGAAATATAAATATAAATATTACAAATGACAAGAAAATTTAAAAAATTTAAGAACAATTACAAAAGAGAAAAATAAAATGGTTGGGAAGTTTTATGTACACTCCCATTACAACCTGTGCCAATTGGCTGGGAGGGAGACTGGAGAAACCTGTGTGGAGGGAGAAAAAAAAGGAAATTCCATAAAGGGAAAGAAAAGAAGGGGGGGATGAGGCAGACAAACAAAGAAAAAGAAAGGAACAAAATAAATAAATAACACTGGGAGCAATAGACATTACCAGACCAGATGGAGAATAGAGAGAAAAAAAAAGCAGAAAGAAGAGGAGGTAATAACAAGAAAAGAAAAACACAGGGCAAAAGAAAAGAAAATCAAGATATGAAAGTTTTCAAGAATGAAAGCGCTTGAGCTGATTTAGATGAAGTTTTTTAGTATCAAACAAATCAGAAGTGGATTGCAAATATACAGTGACAGGAGTAGGGAAAGACAAAATACGGTATGGTCCAAGCCATCGAGGAGCAAGTTTGGCAGAAATGGCATTAATTGCCGAGCTGTGTGGATGATTAGCAACGAGGACTAAATCACCAATTTTAAAAGTGGATGGCTTATGACGAGCATTATAAGCTTTTTTGTGGACCTGTTGAGCTTTTAACAATTGATCAAAGGCGTCTTTCCAGAGTGATGAAGAGGATGGCTGATCAGAAGATTCAAGGAGGTTGTGCAGATCCCAGGTTAGAGAAAGAGGAGTTTGAAGATCACGACCAAGAAAAAGCTTAGCCGGAGTCTGAGCAGTAGAACTATTGATACTAGAATTAAAGGCTAACGCCAAAGAAGAAAGATGAGAATCCCAGTCTTTCTGGAAAGAACTATGAAATATAGATAAAGCAACTTTGAGATTACGGTGATACCTTTCCACGGTGTTGGACTGAGGGTGGTAGGGAGAAGTCAAGATACGCTTGATACCCAGCTGAAAGCACATATTAAAAAAACACTTGAAGTAAAAATAGAAGCATTATCAGAAACGATATTAGCAGGCAAACCGGTAATAGGAAAGATTTGTTCAGTGAGTAAATTAATGATAATCTTAGTAGAGAATTTCCGTAAGGGTCGAAGGACTAGAAATTTTGAGAAGGCATCCAACAAGGTAAAAATGTACAAGTTGCCACGAGAAGAACGAACTATGGGTCCAACTAGATCAATGAAAAAGGTTTGGGCAGGATGAGTGGGTGGCAGGGCAGAATGAAGACCAGCAGACTTTATGTTTAAAGGTTTAGATGTTTGACACAATTCACAAGTTTGAACAAAAGTGCGAATAGATTTGCGCATTTGAGGCCAAAAGAAAAGAGAGGCAATACGGTTGTACGTTTTAGTGATGCCTAGATGCCCGCCCACAGGGGAGGAATGATAATATTGTAAAATCATGGGTTGAAGAGCCTGAGGAAGCACCACTTTAGGAGAAGCTTTCTTAGTGGGTTTGTAAACCAAGAGATCTTTAAAAATAGTAAAGGGACCCTGATAAGAGGGATCAGAGATGGATTGTTTGAGTTGGATGCAGAACTGATCGGTGAGCTGATGCGACTGACAGGATTGAAAGGAAAGAGGAAAGTCTGTTAACGAAAGAACCGCATGAATGGAGGAAGATGAAGGCATCATAGAAAGATTCGGGGGTAAATCGTCAGTAGTACTTGACTGAGGAGTGGAAGTGTCAAATAAGCGACTAAGAGCGTCAGCTACAGAATTCTCAGTGCTAGAAATAAATTTAAGGGAAAACTTAAATCTGGACAATCGCATGAGCCAACGGCCAGTTCTACCAATTTTAGGTGCGTTATGTAACAACCATGAGAGAGCCTGATTATCTGTCTTGACAAGAAATTCTTTATGTTCCAAATACTCTGCAAAGTGTTCAATGGAATTTAATAAAGCCAAGGCTTCACGCTCGAAGATAGAATATTTTCTCTCAGTAGGAGAAAGAAGTCGACTGAAATAGGCGATAGGTAGAGGAACATCATTAACGACCTGAGTTAGAACACCAGCCACAGCAAGATTGGAAGCATCAGTATGTATTTCAAAAGGTAGGGAGAAATCAGGAAATTGAAGAATGGGAGCATGCATCAAAAGAGACTTAAGCTGAAGAAAGGCGTCCTGTTGAGATTGAGTCCAAATGAAAGGGACGTTTTTACGTTTCAGATAATTGAGAGGCTCAGCAATGTGAGAAAAGTTAGGAATGAACCGGTGGTAGAAAGAAACCATGCCTAAAAAGGTGCGTGTTTGTTTGAGATTTTTGGGAGGTGGAATATTAGAGATAGCCGAAGTACGTTCGGGATCGACAGCTACTCCCTGAGATGACACAATGTGACCTAAGAACTTTATAGAAGTTTGAGCTAGAGAAATTTTAGAGGGGTTAACTGTCAGACCAATAGAACGTAGCCTGGAAAGAACTTGGTGTAGATGCGACATGTGGGACTCAAAATCTGGGCTAAATATTAAAAGGTCATCAATATAAGGATAGAGAAATTTGTACTTGCAATCTGAAAATAAGGAATCCACTAATCTCTGCATGATTTGTGACCCCAAGTTCAATCCAAAAGGAACTTTTGTGAACTGAAAGAGGCCATTTGGGGTGATGAAAGCAGTAAGGCGACTGCTCCGAGAGTCCAAGGGGATTTGGTAGTAAGCAGAATTGAGATCTAAAAGAGAAAAATATTTAGCTTTAGAAAAAAAGTGGAAAGCGTTTTGCATTTTAGGAATAGGATAGGAGTCATAGAGGATTTTGGAGTTTAATTTACGGTAATCAACTACCAGGCGCGAAGAACCATTAGGCTTGTCGACAAGAAAGGCCGGAGAGGCATAATTGGAAGAAGATGGGACAATGGTACCATCCAGAAGCATTTTGTCAATAATGTCATCCATTTTGGCCATCCGAGGAGGGCTAAGATGGTAAGGAGACGAACGAACAGGTGTTTCATCAAGTAAATCAATGTGAGCCAGATAATTAACAACGGAGCCTAAAGTATCTGTGATAACATCGGCAAATTCAGATTTCAAGGCCTCAATTGCATCTAGTTGGGGAGCAGTGGCATAAATATGCTGATGACTGAATACATGGTTCATAGGGAAATCGAGGGGGTCTACCAAAGGAATTTGAACGTGTGGATTGAAAAAGAAAGAGATAGAGGCCATAGCAGTATTATAAATAAGGCCAGTATGAGCAAAAAAATCATATCCCAGAATAACAGGAAGTGAACAATTATTAACCACTTGAAATTCAAACGGCCAAGAAAATTGGGAAATTTTAACATTAAGTTTTAGGTGACCCATGATTTCAAGAGTGTGCTGAGATATGGAAAGACATCTGATGGTAGAAGGGCGCAATTGAAGATGCGGATGCGTTTGTAAAAGTTGCTGAAAAAAGGAGAAACTGATGAGGGAAATTGCAGAACCTGAGTCTAAGAAGGCTAAGGAGGGAATGTTATGTAACTGTACAAGAGTATACGACTGTGATTTAGTAGCAGGCGAGAAAGTTGAGGAAACATAAGGCAGATTTTGCCCAAGAGGTCGTGAGCTGCCTACTGACGACGGGAATTGAAGTTTCCCAAGGTAGAATTGGTACAATTTCGTGCGAGGTGCCCCATAGCCTGACACCGATAACAGCGAAGGCGAGAAATATCACTCTGAGAAGGTGAACGAGTGGTAGAAGGCATGCGAGTTGTTGATGTGTTAAACTGGGGAGGTGGGGTAGACGAATAATAAGAAAAATTGCTACGGGTATTTAGAATATCTAGTTGAGCAATGTGGTAAAGCTGAGGAATAGTAGTGGGTGGCGTAAAGGGATTGATGATTTGGCGGAAAGCTGGAGAGGCATAAAATCGAATAAGAGAAATAATTTCCTGGGGATGTTGAGCAATAGCTAACACATCAGAATAGCCGATAATGGAGTCAAGATAATCGTAAGCTGATTCCTCTGGACGTTGATGACGTCTAATATATTTGTTACTCAGCTGTTGTCTAATTTCATAAGGCAGAAAATAAGTATGTAAAACCGAGCGAAAATGAGCCCAATCATGAGAAGACTTCATATACTGGAGCCAAAAGTTACTAAGATGACCAGAGGTTTTTGGATAAAGCAACGAAAGCAATTGGGAAAATGGAGCCAAGTCCGTCTGTAGAAATTTGCGAACTAAAAAAAGCCACTGTGTCAAAGTATCAGGATCAGTAGACTGAATGAGGGGTACCTGATCGAGACATTTAGTCAAAATATGGAAATTAAGTGGTTGATGTGAAGAAGGTGTGTGATGATATGGAGATTCATAAAAATATTGCTGAGAAGGGGATGGTGGTGGAGTGCGCAAATCGGGAGAATAATGCTGTGCTGGTTGAGTTTTATGGGGAGAAGGCGGAGGTGCTTGATTAAGTGGAAGTTTGGATTCGGCAGTAAAAAGAGAAAGATCAGGATAGAGAGGAGTGTTAGGTTGAGGCGGGGTTGGTAAAGGTTCAGAGGATGAACTAGAAGAAACAGTAGTAGTAAGAGTACTAGACGTGGAAGTAAGATCAGAATTACAAGGGAGAAAAGGATTATAAGACATATTAGTATAAGGATTTGGATCCGAAAAATTGAAATGGAGATCAAACGAAATGTCTGAAGTGTCTGAAGTATAAGGAGAAAAATTATCAGAAAAATAAGCCATGTTGAAAGAGATGACAAAAAGAAAAGCAAAGTCTAGCGAGGAAAACCACTAAACCTCAGAAGAAAGAAACAAAAGAACTAAGGCAGTAACAGGGTGAAGATTTAGAGTGGTAGTAAACTGCGACTTTATACTCTGCTACCATGTGTAAAACCCCTCAATGGGGGTATATGCATATATGAATATATTTATTCATAAATCCAGCCAAGGGAAATCCAAAGTATCGGTGACACCGAGTGCTTACAAACAGTAGGGAATAAATTTACGCGATGAAAAAAATGCCAAATTGAGAATTGAGGCCGTGGTAAAAAGGGTTCTTCAAATAAACATTCCAGAATAAACACAGATAGCGCAGTGGAAACGATGCTAAAAGAAAACGGCAGGAGAAATAAGGGACATGACAGGTGAAAATTAGATGAAAAACCAAGATAAAAATTTGGAAATATATATATATTAGAAAAATCAAATCAAACTCTTACAATATTAGAAGAATAGAAGTCAGTACAAATACGGAAGTTTCCCAACCAGAATTAATACAAATAGTTACATCAAGAGTAAAATATTCAAGAAAATGAAAGCAAATATGAAAAGGGGCCAGGAGAGGGAAGGGATGGACAAAAAGGGGATGAATACAGTTTAAAGAAAAATGTTGAACAACGAGAATAAGAAAGAATGTTCGCAGTTACCAGATTGAAGTATACCAACATGAAGTCTACAAAGCAAAGTCTAATGTCATGTGAAAGTTGCCACCTCTTCAATTAACACCCGAAAATAGGCACAAATAAAGATTGTCCTACTGGCTTAAGTCACTGTATACAATAATGAAACAGTCTCCAAGTGTACCAAAACATACATGGTGAAGCATTAACCACAAGTGTGTATAGGAGTCGCAGAGTTGCGGATATACCACACGCACATTTTGAAAGCAAACAGTCACTGGATAGTCAATAGAGGCTTTGAAATTGAAAATGCAAGTAAAATCTCGGCCTGGAAATGCACTGCTCCCAGTCAAAATTTGCAAATAAAATAGCTCCAAATGCAACACAGCATTATTTACAATAAAGACATTTTTAGTTTGTCATACCTCATCTTGAACCAAGTAGTTCTGCCCAAAAATGGAGAGTCCAGGGCACATGTCGCTAAAGACGGAGATGATGTTAAAGGTTCCTCCCTCCACACAGGCCAAAGTCCATCTCAACACATTCAGAGGAAGGCCGGGTATTTATAGTGTGGAATAATGAGACATATGTCTGGAATATTCCAGAAGTTAGTGGAGCATGCGTGACAAAGCGGACGATGTCACATGACATCAGGCAGCGAAAGGGAGGTTAGTTTATCGTCGATCGGAAAGGTGGATAAGGCAGAGTTCGTGCAAGGTATGATGTGTGCAAATCCACATAAGTATATAAATTCCAGTTGAAGAGAAAATGTGGTGTGTATCCAGATGAAGGTAAGTCCATATTAATTGTAGAAAAAGGTTATGTGCGTGGCGAGGTTGATAACAGTAGTTGCCGGTGAGGTGAAGAGTCCGTTACAATACACACTGCAAAGAACGAAATCTCTTTCCTTGTTTAATAATATGTTTTTACAGGTATATTATAGTGTAATATTTATATTGAACTTGCTTGTTCGACGGACTGAAAACTTTTAGTCAGTTCCCCCTATCAATGATGTCTGGTGGTTGGTCTGAAGATTTGTTGTGTTCGTGTGGATATTAGTGATTCTTGGTTACTGAGTTGTATGTAACAACGACCTGTGTGTGTTAAAATTGTCACGGGTGAACAAGACATAACATTTATTTTTCGTGAACTAAGTGTGAACAGTGTTTCAGATCGGAATTTTTGTTCGAGGTTATATCCATGAACAAACAAAAGAGTCGCGGTAGCAAGGAGATGGCAAGCTTGGAGCATAAACAGCCACAGTAGCTCAGTGCAGTGGATGGGAATGTGAGGACTCCACCTAATGTAAACAGTCACTCAGAGGATCTGTCGGCCGCGGTGAATAAAATACTTCGTGAGTCAACATTTTTAGATTCAATTATGGAACGGTTAGTTGTCAGAGTTATTGACAGGCTGAAGGAAAGTATTGATTTCAATACTAAAGTAATTGAAGACTTAAAACTGGAAATCAATAAACGGGATGAAAGGATCAAGGAACTTCAGCAGGAACTTCACAAGATGAAGGCCGCTTCCCATGACGGAGTGGAGAATGTTAACCAATACTTAAGGAGAAACAATATTGAAATCCATGGCGTACCAGAACTTCCGATTGAAGACGTTTATAGTGTCGTGACAAATATTGGTAAAGCTATTGGATTTGAGTTAAATAAGTGTGATGTAGACATTGCTCACAGAATTCCCTCGGCAAACCAGACACTACCCAGACCCATCTTTGTCAAATTTGTGAACACATGGAAAAAACAGGAATTTATGGCAGCAAAGAAGAATGTCCGGCAGATATCATCTGTAGCAGTGGGCTTCAGTGCTTCAGATCATATGATTTACATCAATGATCATCTTACACCCAGAGTCAAAGGTCTTCTTAAGAGGGCCAAGGATTTAAGAATGAAAGGTTATAAGTATGTGTGGACACGGGAAGGTAAGATTTTTGTTAGGAAAGAGGACAACTCTAATGTGATAAGCATACGAAATATAGAAGATGTTCTTAATCCAGCTTGAATTATGATATGGAAATTGTAAGGCTCAGTTTACAAACTTAAGACAACTTAAAACCAGAGATTGCTATCTGAGAATTTTTTATGCTAACTCGCAAAGTATCCGTAATAAATGGCTAAACTTAACCAGTTTAATTGTAGATGTGCAGATGCCAGAAATCATTATTATAGTAGAAACATGGTTACTTCCACAAGATGAGAAATATTATAATCTGTAATTTTATGAAGGTTATTTTTGTTCCAGAACAAAAGATAGAGGGGGAGGGATTGCTACATACATTAAAGAACCCTATAAAGCTAAAATATTAGTTTCGATTAACACTCCTGGTACTCAGTACAATTTTTTATTGGTTAAAGTGAACGGTCTGGAGAGGAATATTCTTATTTTGGGATGTTATAATCCCCATTTGAAATTTTCCAAAGAGTTTCTTAATGTACTTGAGGACATATGGAATAAATACAGTAATTATATGTGTTTTACTGTCTACTAACGTCTGAACTTAAGAGGTTATTAGAATGCTATGATGAAAATCCATGTAACAGCAGATTTCCCACCAGGATTACTAACGGTACAGCTAGTCTGTTAGATCATGTTTATGTCAATAAGCTGTGTAGGTGGAAACTGTATAATAAACAGTAATTAATGATTATAGTGATAATAATTTATTAGTCTGCGATATCAATTTGTTACCGAAAGTAAGAACAGAAAGTTCATACTTGAAACCAAAAACATGTAATGTGAAGAACACGAATGCTTATATGTCTACCAATCCTCTGATCATCAGTGAAGGTGATAGTTGTGATGTGATAGTAAATAAACTTAACAATTATCTGCAGGAAGCCAATAGTAGCAGTAGGCCTATAAATCAGAATAATAAACCAAATAATAAGACATTCAAAGGTAGTCAATATTGCCCATAGATGAATGGGACACTTTCCAGCCTCATTGACTAAAAGAATAAACTTTACGGTAAAATAAAAAGACAACAACTTAGAGTAAAACTTGGCTGTGATTATGCATCACAGCAATTGATAAATGACTATAAAATATTATGTAATCAGGTGACTAAACTTAAAAGACAGTTGGAAAATGCATATTTCTTAAATAGATTAAGTAATGCCAAAAACAATCCTTGGAAAATCGTCAATGAAGTCTTAACATCAAATTTTAACAAAAACAGGAATTTCCAACTCAAAGTTCAAGATAATGTTGTGACTTGTCTAGCAGAAATATCTAAATTATTGAACGACCATTTTATTAATATAGGAAAAAAGTTAGTACCAATACTCCTACCCACAAATCACCTAATATTGGAAATGGGCCAAGTAATGCATTGTTCTTGAAACCTACTAATGACCTTGACGTTGCAGAAATTATAAGAAAATTAAAAAAATAGCAGCAGTAGTGATGTGTACGGTATTAGTAATAAACTACTTAAGAGTCTAGCTGTCCATTTAATTCCATGCATTACAAAGTTAATCAACAAATCGTTAAGTGAAGGTATTGTTCCACGTGAGTTAAAAATTGCCAAGGTCATACCTGTGTATAAAGGGTCTGATAAATTTGATCTTTATAACTACAGACCTATATCAGTCCTTCCCATTGTATCAAAAATCCTAGAGATAGTGGTTAAAGATGAGCTATTAAAATTCCTACAATGTAATGACTATTTTTATCCATATCAGTATGGATTTTGCCTAACTCTAGTACCTACAATGCTGTGGAAGGCATTATTATTAAGTTACAGGAGTCCTTAGACTCATGTATGGTAGCATCAGGCCTCTTTATAGGTCTTCATAAAGCATTTGACACAGTTGAACATAACATTCTGCTACTGAAGTTGGAAGTAGCAGGGTTAGAGGTTTAGCACTTAACAGGTTTACAGATTATCTCAGAGACAGGGTACAATTCGTTAGTTGTATGGGAGCAGAAAGCACGTTGCAGACTTTAACAACTGGTGTGCCTCAAGGTTCTGTTCTAGGACCAATATTATTTCTTGTATTTGTCAACGATATTGGCAACTTGCCGCTGTTCGGCAAATTGTCATTATTTGCTGATGACACAAATATTTTCTACACAAGGAATTGTATATATAATCTTGAAGAAAAGATGCAACATGACATATCTTTAATTCAGACCTACCGAGCTCGATATCTGCAGTCGCTTAAGTGCAGCCAGTATCCAGTATTCGGGAGATAGTAGGTTCGAACCCCACTTTCGGCAGCCCTGAAAATGGTTTTCCGTGGTTTCCCATTTTCACACCAGGCAAATGCTGGGGCTGTACCTTAATTAAGGCCACGGCCGCTTCTTTCCAACTCCTAGACCTTTCCTGTCCCATCGTCGCCATGAGACCTATCTGTGTCGGTGCGACGTAAAGCAACTAGCAAAAAAGTTCAGACCTGGTATACTACAAACCGACTAAGAATAAATCATAATAAAACTAACTATATCATATTTAACAAACCATTATGTACATTTCCTCTGGACACCAACTTAAGTTTCTATGACCAAGTGATACCTCGAGTTCAATCAACCAAATTTCTAGGACTTAGCATAGATGAGTCGCTAACTTGGGAGAATCACATCACAGTGCAGTGTGATAGAATAACTCCTGCTATTGGTGTACTCAGCCGATTAAAATACAAAGTTTCTCGTGGACTGTTGAAGAGTATTTATCATGCAGTAATTGAAACCCACCTGAATTACATGATTCATATCTGGGCATGTTGCAGTAAAGAACAATTTGAAAAGATCAGTATCTTACAGAAAAGAGCACTGAAAATACTCTTCAACTTACCCACCTTAACACCAACCATACAGGTCTACCAGTATTGTAATGTGCTGTCACTAGATGGTCTTAGTAAGAAAGCTTCAGCTATTATGTCGTATAAATTGAAAAATGGACAAACTCATTCGAACACACTTTGCAACTTGAATTCTGATATTCATTCATACAGTACAAGAGGATCTACTAAAATTCACTGTAAATCATCAAAGTCTGCTAAGTATGGCACTAATTCTTTATGGCATTTCTCTGCAAAGTTTCTCAATAGCCTTCCTGAGCATATTCGAGGAGCCGCTAAATTACCCATCTTTAAAACCAAGATTGTTAATTTTCTAAAGGTAAAAGTGCCAAGCCTATAGCGTACTGATTTAATATACTATATCACTGCAGTTCATATTTGATTTCTATCGCTATGATACCTTATTATTATTATTATTATTATTATTATTATTATTATTATTATTATTCATTGTACAGTATATTATATTTTTGTCATAGATGCTGATGTTCTCAAATCTCATCTTGGTTGCCAAATGTAATTATTATTATTATTATTATTATTATTATTATTATTATTATTATTATTATTATTATTATTATTATTATTATTATTATCATTATTAATTGTACAGTATATCATATTTTTATCCTAGAAGCTGATGTTCTCAAATCTCCTCTTTGTTGCCAAATGTAATTAATTTTACTGCACCATTATGATCCTTGGCTCAGGTGCCTCTTTTGAAAGAAATAAATAAAAAATAAAAAACCCTGTGAATGATCTTGTCCTCGCATCTCAAACGTGGGAATTTAACAAGGGGAGCAAATTAGAAGAACTTTTTCCGATAAAAAGGCAGAGGCTTGATGTTGGACCAATTGAAATTCAAGATTTTGAAACCCCATATTCATTATCAAGAAAACTCAGCATGTCGAGAGAAAAATCAAAATCACTCAAAGTTGCCAATGAATGATTATTTACATATTATTTCTGTATTTATAGTACTAGTGATGAAGTCCACGCCCTTAGTATAAAGGTTAGCGCTATTATCCACCGTCCTATGGTTCCCTGTTTGATGCCCTATACTGCCAGAAATGTAAGATTGGCATTGGGGCTGCTGTGTGGTTAAAACGGTATATACAGCTCATTTGCACTAGGGCTGTGCCTGAAATTAGTTACACCACCTCGGGACGACTTCACGAATTTGCTTACGATGACACATTTGTAAAATAAGGTATTTTCGCGAGCTACTGGTATTTTGTAATGTACGCCAATTCTGTAACTATATTTCTAAAATGAAATGGCATATGGCTTTTAGTGCTGGGAGTGTCCGAGGGCATGTTGGGATCTCCAGGTGCAGGTTTTTTTATTTGAATCCCGTAGGCGACTTGCGCATCTTGATGATGATGATGATGGAATGATGATGATGGAATGATGATGAAGGCGACATATACACCTAGCCACGTGCCAACGGAAATAATCAGTGATGGTTAAAATTCCCCACCCTGCTGGGAATCGAACCCAAGACCCCCGTGATCAAAGGCCAGCACACTAATCATTTAGCTATGGAGCCGAGCATTACATTTCTATATACTTCATTTTAAAATTAATTATTTCTGGTCGTTGCTGAATACTATAAAATTTCACACGTTGCTCTGTATTGAAATATGATTTATTAATGGACCTATTATAATTATAATATACTGCCTATCATTAAGGGTACGGTTATGGGCTACCATACTCTGTCTACTATAGTGCTCTTTAAAAGAAAGATGGCCTACTGCAACTTACTTCGCAAATATTGAACCCATAATTCTACGGCGAGAAAAATATTTTTTCTCAATATTTATTTCGTATCAACAAGCTACTTTTATTTTTGAGGGCAGCCATGTTGCGCTCCTAAGAGCCCCGATGTCGCATGGGAAAGACCTCACCCGCAGCAAGCTCGTGAAATACCGTGACACCTCGGCGGACCTCGAGTGCCCGATAATTCTTTAAATTCACGGAATTCTATATAACGAGGGATTTTGGCAATACAGTAAATAAAGAAATAAATAAGTTAAATTATTCGTAAACCCTACGTGAAGACAGAGCCCCCAGGGAAAAACATAAATGCAGTTAAGCCTAAGTACATGTCAGCGTCAGATCAGTGAACTAGCTCCACGTGCCAAGGTCAATGGATGAAGAAAACGCGCGAAACGCAGGGCAGAAATAATTTATTTCCCCTGTTGTGAGTGTGGTAAAATTATAAGATTAACATCTAAAATAATTACAAGCCTGTCCGGAATTCTGGGACAAGTCTCATAAAAATCGGTCTATTGGACGCAAAATTGGCAGATTACGCAATCAAGTTTAATAGTGTGGATAGCGTCCCTCCTGAGATTATAAAAGGAACCCCCCACCGTGTCAGTGTCGATCTGGATCTTGAACCAGCGGGAGCTTACGCCCGTCGTCAGTGGAAAATTGCACCAGATTGATCTACAAACAACTAAATACATGTCCGTGGCTGAGGTCCACATACTCGGTTAGCAAGAGAAGGTGACTGAAAAGTTCTGAATGTTTGCCAACGGACTATGAAAGTGTAGGCGTTTGTTAAAATATACACAGCAGATTTTATTATATCACCTCATGTACGTTTGAAAGTGGTAAGAGAGTTGGGGAAGCTATTCAAAGTAGTTCTGCTTTCTTTATCTGTTGAACACCTGTTTTGTTGGAGTAACAGAGAGAGACAACTTTGGGAACGAACCAGACAGTCGCAGTTGACTGCAGAACGAGGGAAGTTCGTGGTCTAAATTATAGAGAAAAGTGCGTGATTTGTGTGGTAATTTAATATCGTGTGAAAAAGGCAGTGTTTGTAAGAGTGAGATGTTGGAAATGATAATGTTCTTTGTGCATATGTACGGCTAAAGGCACGAGGTCAGCTGGCGACGATGTAGCCAGAATACTGGGAATGACTCCATTGTGCAGGTCTGTCTATATTTGTATTATGTCGTAGTTAGATTTTATTGTTCTGTCCCAACAAATTTTTCAAGATGATTGTCGGGTTGATATTTGTAATTATCAGGCGAAAGGTGTTGTAATTTTTGGTCAGCGTGTGAAAATTTCAGTGTGTAAATTTCACGTCAAGAAACTGTAAAATGCGACGTTTAAATTTGGTGTTAATGTTCGATGAGATATTGTCCAAAGCGAGGAATTTTGGAAAGTTATAAGTGTAAATTAGTCGTGGCGAATATCTAAATTTCAAATATCAGTTGAATTCGGAAATGTTTGTCGATAATAATAATAATAATAATAATAATAATAATAATAATAATAATAATAATAATAATAATAATAATGTCTACCGCGGGATAAAGAATTTTTTCTATGTTAAAAGTGCATTTAACCAGTATATTTTTACAAGGATCGCAGGCATTCAAAGAAAATTTCAGTGAAATTCGATAGAGTTACATTTATTCATGGGAAGTAAAATTTTGGGACATCGTGTATATCAATGATACGAGAAAAATCGCGGTGTGTTCTTGGATTCTCGAGGTCCGAATGTCGTAATAACAGTAAAGTAAGAGGTGTGTTATATAGTGATCGTTGTTTTCACCAGAGGATTGAATTATGAAAAAGGGTCTTGGAAATATAAGAAAAAAGGATTGAGAGCGAAGAATTTATATGTATGTGGAGATGAGAGGGATAGGAATATTGAAGATGAAATGAAGCCTGGATTTTAAGTGATACCGCTGGGATAAGGCGAGGAGAATGAGTTTGAGACAGGCTATATTTTTCCGAGGAAGTATTTAGGAAACAGGCTGTATTGAGATAGGCTGTAGTGTTTTCCGCTACCAATCCGAAATTTGAGACGACTACTGTGTGAAGCACCGTAGATTTCTAGTAAGATCCCAAGTGAAAACGACTCTAGTAAAGGTTAAAAATCATGGTAGTAAACGTCTAGTGACTTGTTACGTAAAGTCCGTAAGAATATTAAGATAATGTGACCTCAAGGATAAAAGACCATTTAGAACACATGGTTGATGTATTGAATTTCGTTTCACTGGATATGTCATTGATATAAATAGTTGGAATTGACGATATGCGATTTGAGAGTTTCTAATGCGGTAGTGATGATTATTATTTTGAAGGCATCCACTAAATGGTAGACGTGTGTTGGGAATTATCATTGCTTCCCTAAAAACTTCATTGCACTGGCTGAGATTGTGTTTGAGGTGAAGATTTGTTCGTCACGTATATTTATTTTCGAGTTCACGTATTGTAACGATATAGAGACTTACTGTATTTTTCGACTTGCATTCGTTTAATAGTAAGAGACGTTGTTCCGTTGTGTGTTATTAGTCTGACCAGGTTTAGTATTGAAATTTCAGAGTTTGTTTGAAATTGCTAGTTCGCCTGATATGTTAAGGGATGCGTAGTACGACCCATTTTTGACGCCCGACGATAGATTTAGGACGTCACATGTTATCCTTGGAGTTACTGATGATGAGACGTCCTAGTTCACGCCCGACGATAGAATTTGGAAGGTATCATGTACATAGAGATTAGTGTTAGGATGTACAGATTTTAAGTGAGCCCGACGATAGGTTTGGGATGTCAGCTGTACACACTCAAGTCTCAGATTAGATGTTTCTTTTGTTTTTGCGAAGTGGCCTGGACGAAGGTAGCACCTACAGTAAAATATAAATTATGAAGAGGGTCAGATCGGTAATGATGACGCCAACTAGTGCGTAGCTCCAACAGCTGTTGGTGTTCCTTAAGATAACGGGGCCGCTATCAGCGAATGAGGGTTGCCCAAATGTTGGATATCGACCTGATGGAGATTAAATATTTTTACTGTAATTCTCCGTGCGTGTTGAGTTTTAATGACTTCGATATGTTATTTTATTTTACGGACTTAATTGTTTTGTCGTTCTGACGTCCGTTTCGTTTTGATAGTGTGCATATCGACACTCAGTGTATTAGTGTGAGACTTGAGTTGCGAATGCGGTTTCGATTCGTCAGCCAATAACACTATTTTATTTTCAATCTTTGTCGTACTTTCATTTTATTCGTAGTTGAATTTGATTAAGTAATCAATTTATAAGTAGTGTGTTGGGACAGACAATAAATAGATAGATCTGTAATGGTAGTCATTGTTTTTCAAGGGAAAGAATTCCTTAAAGTTGTAATATTTTTCAATGTTGATTGGTAATTTTATTAAGCGTAACAAAACCATTTCTAACCTGAAAATCGGTTCAGTAATAATACTTTTCAAGTGACTTTCCACTTTTTAATTAACTTCAGTGTTTGGCATTTCTTCTAAATGCATGATGAATAAGTGTTTCCTGCATTTCGCAGTTTTGTTCCTTTAGAACGACATAACGTAAGATCCTCACGGATCATGTTGTTGTTGGTTCCTTCCGAACAGCTGTTTGGGTGATGCACATTTAGCATCGGGATTACCTTATCACTTAAGGGTGTCATGAATGACAAATACATGGTGGAATTTTATTTCAATTTTGAATGATGCTGTTAACTCGTAGTGAACACCATGCTTTCCCATAATATTTCGCAACCTATCCAAAGCAACTGATAGTCAATTTGGTTCGATTAAGGGTCCATTCGGCGGGTGCTCCGTATCCGTAAAGGGTATTCGACTGGTGGATAACCTTAATTGAGCGAAAATCAGGCGTTCTACTTGTGGAAAGTCAGATTTTCCACGGATCGTGTGGATTAACTCTCAGTTCTCGTTTGGAATAATAGGTTCCCGGTTTTCAGGTCTTCCCTTTTTCAGTTTTTCAGTTTCGCTGTCCACTAATGTACTAACTTCTCCGAAGCAACTCTTCGATATTGGAAGAAATAAATCAACGCTATGCAATGTGACTGTGTTTGAAACATTCAATAATAAATAATTCAAGAATGTATATTAAATTAATAATGTTGTCGTGCTATTTCGATTTAATAAAAGTTAGTAAGCACATTTTGCTCCTCATTTCAAGTAGTTAGGCTCTCTTCTGAACCCCATCGTTTGGTTAAGATCGTGACCGAATTTATTCCCGCAACGACCCATGATTTAAGAGTTCTAGATTGTTCTACTGTAGCAGCCGTTGCCGACCGACGATGGAATGGTAAGTTCAAGGGTTCAATATAGCATTGCTTGTAATTTGTTTGTAACTGTTAACCTATTTGTAAAAAAATAAGTTTCATAAAGAGTTATTTAGCATTAATTAAAGTACTTAAACCGATTTACTTCTTGCGGTTTACTGCTAAGATTCACCATATTTTGAAATCAATTTAATTAGATTGTGAAAGAAAGCTCTGTATTACAGTATCTATTAAAGCACACAACAGTAAGCACGTAGTTCAGCCGGAACGTTATGGGATTAAAAATTAATAATATAAAGACAGCACACAAGTATGAAAGATGAGTTCTCCACCTAATCAATACTTTATTTTACATAGTGTCAATATTATTTACATAAAAGGACAGTACTGGTTTCGACCTGTAAATAGGTCATTTTCAGCTGTTGAAGAACCTACTTAATAGCGACTGTACAGAATAAATACTACTAAAATTAAATTTAAACAAGAATGCCTTAAAATAAACATGAATGAATATAGTACAGTTTTGGGGGTTAGAGGACTTTTTCCCTGGCGCCATGATTTCTACATATTTCAAAAATTATATTTCCTGAGGTTGGATACAATTCTAAGCGTTTATCAAGAATCACTGATATTCTGGTGTCAAGTCCGAATATCTATGTGATTCTTGATAAACCCTTAGATTGTATCCAACCTCAGCAAATATAATTTTTGAATTATGTAGAAATCATGGGGCCAGGAAAAAAGTCCTCTAACCCCCAAAACTGTACCATATGTATATATCTTAAGTAGTTTTAGAATAGTGGCATTTGTGTTTATTCTAAGGTATTCTTGTTTAATTTTAATTTTAGTAGTATTTATTCCGTACAGTCGCTATTAAGTGGGTTCTTCAACAGCTGAAAATGACCTATTTACAGGTCGAAACTGGTACTATCCTTTTATGTAAATAATAATAATAATAATAATAATAATAATAATAATAATAATAATAATAATAATAATAATAATAGGAATTTTGTAGTTACTTTTGTTGACTTCCAGAAAGACTATGACTCCATAGATCGACACACTCTCCTCCGCATTCTGAAGGAAATGGGCTTAGACAACAAAACGAGAGCTATCATTCAACAGACCTTAACCAGCACTATGTCCAGGGTGAAACTCAGGGGAGAAATTTCAAACGTCTTCGAAATCAAGACTGGTGTTAGGCAAGCGGATGGATTAGCACCCCTTCTCTTCAATTGCGTTCTGGAGAAAATTATTCGGGAATGGCGCAAGGAGATGTGCAAGGAAGAGGTTGAGAATGGCCTTAGAATAGGATATAAGAAAGATGATCTTATCATAGACTGCCTAGATTTTGCAGATGACCTAGCGATCTCTTCTGATTCCCTAGATACTGCTGAAAAACAAATTAACCAACTGAGAATCCAAGCAGCAAAAGTTGGCCTCCACATCTCTTTCCAAAAAACAGAGTTTATAACCAACATCAAGCCAGCTCCCAGAGAGCTCATTGTGGAACAGGGAAAAATCAAGCAGGTGGAAAAGTTTAAGTACTTAGGTGAGTGGATAGTACCTAACAACTCTGAGAAAGAAGCAATCATGTACAGAATCAACAAGATGGAGATGGCATATCAGCTGACTAGGAATGTCTACAACAAAAGATCAGTGTCCATCAACGCCAAGCTTAGGCATTATTGTTCGGTTGTACGCCCGGAAGCACTGTACGCAGCAGAATGCCTTGCAATGAACAGAAAATGTCTGATGGAGAAGCTAGAAGCTAAAGAAAGAAAAATCCTGAGAAAGATTCTTGGACCAATCAAAGAAAATGGTGAGTACAGGAGACGACACAACAGCGATCTGTACCAGCATATGGAGAGGATAACGGACACGATTCGGAAAAGGAAGATTCATTTTTATAGCCATATAGCACGCATGAGCACACAGAGACAGACCAATAGGATCTTTTCCTACTTTCTTAACAAGAAAACCAAGGGACTCTGGTTTATCGAAGTTGAAAAAGACCTTCAGGAAATAGGAATCACACTCGAAGACATCCAGAAACGTGCTCCTCTCCAGAAAAAGCTCCAGGGATACAAGAGGTTCCAAGAAAGGCCAAAGTTGAAAACAGGCAAGACGTGGACTGATGAAAAAAAGAAGGCTCACAGAAAGAGAATGCGTGAGTACTGGGGAAGAATTAAAGCTCAAGGATGCAAACGGTTGAAATAATGTGGTCCACGGCAGGCCGAAACGAAGAAAGAAAGAATAATAATAATAATAATAATAATAATAATAATAATAATAATAATAATTTCGTGTGGCTATTTCTAGCCGAGTGCAGCCCTTGTAAGGCAGACCCTCCGATAAGGCTGGGCGGCATCATCCATGTGTAGGTAACTGCGTGTTATTGTGGTGGAGGATAGTGTTAGGTGTGGTGTGTGAGTTGCAGGGATGTTGGAGACAGCACAAACACCCAGCCCTCAGGCCATTGGAATTAACCAATTAAGGTTAAAATCCCCGACCCGGCCGGGAATCGACCCCGGGACCCTTTGAACCGAAGGCCAGTACGCTGACCATTCAGCCAACGAGTCGGACATGTAAATAATATTGACACCATGTAAAAAAGTATTGATTAGGTGGAGAACTCATCCATCCTTCATACTCGTGTGCTTGAACTATCAATTCGGATTATGAAGCTAATAGATTATAGTAAATACAGCACTATAATTAGACTGAATAAATGCCTGTAAACATCGCCCGTACTCCAGCTCCGTACGGTCAATTTGTTGTTGAACATGCCTCTAAGTAGTTCTCGTAGTATCCACCCGCAGCAGCACATTGCTACACGCACGGATCCTATAGTGATGTTTATATGCACACCTAAAGAACTCGTCACCTTAAAACTCACCGTAATTGATGGCACATCATCCTCTTGTAATTTATAAAAGAGAACGTAATCCTCATTATCACTTACAAGAAATGGGGTTAGGTTTAGTTTAAGCACCACAGTTGTAAAACACTGGAAATGATCAATATATCATTTTTGAACCAGGGTTGAAAATTACTTTCATAATCAAAATGTTTCATCTTGCTTACGAATTTCCGGATCTTTCCGGACTGGCATACTTTTATAGTCAGGTACGTTGGCTGATTGCAATTTGGAAATTTGCGTGGCTCTCGAACTGTAACACCACCTTCTATGGGTATAATATCTTCCCGAACAATACATTTAGGATCAAAATGACTAATGCACACAACACTATTATCATTTGGTTCGAAGTTTTCCCTGTGAATGCACCTAACCCATTTTTGCCTTAATGAGCCTTTCGGAAATCTCAGCACTGAAACTTGTACACTACCCCTATAATTGGACTTGCATCCAAGCACACAGCACATACGGTCCATCGTATTAAACTATACACATCCTGCACAGTTAACTGAAAATATAAAGAAAACACTTTTAGTGAAGAACATTACAACAATAACCTAATCACCATGTAAATTGTTCGAATAAAATAAGCTATTTAAGAATAAACAGCTTTTTACGGCACTGAAAGACGTTCCATAGCTTCTTTAAGGCTATAAATATATAAAATTTTCGATTAATAATATTCAAATTCCATGTAATTATTTAGCAACAACACGACTTCCACAATCAAAACTAACACATGCTAGCATACCGATATCCGCCACATTGATAGTTTCGATAGGTCGGTTAAGGTCTGAAGTATTGAAGCAAGACCGACTCCAATCCTCAGACCTTAATGCTACTCTCGATCGTTCAAAGATGGCGAATCGAGTAGCCGGAATTGTTGGAATCTGGGTTTGTTTTGGTTTGTTGTTATCGTATGTAGTCTGTGTAATTTAATGAAAGTTGACGATAAATGCTAGTTTCTTTGTAGAATATAAGTGTGCGAGTGTATTCATATGAGTCAATGGACACATACATCTCTAATTATACACAGTAATGTGAGAATATGCTTTGTTTAGATAGTGTTTTTACCCATTAAAACATGAATGGACTACGTGGACCAGGTTTTAGTCTAACTATGGCAATGCCTCTCATATAACTATTCTTAAGTTTCCTACGGAATAGAGCATTAAGATAGAAATGGATTAGGAATGTACATCGTGATTTTTGAAGTTCATGACAAAACTGTTGCGTGCATATATCGTTTTGAGAATAAGTCTGAGGTTAGGGAAGCCATTTCTCTACTTCTAAACTATTCGTGTTCCTCGAAAAAAATAATTTAGATAGAATATAATTGATATTGTGTTATTCCGTCAGTGTCTATGTGCTTCAAAGTGTCGAGTGATTTAGATGCAAGTTTATTTTACAATATTCTGTGCTTTGCCTGCGGAAATGTTTGGCTGGATCTTAGTGTATAACAAAACTTATAAGTGTGACAGATGGAGCAATCCGTATACTGTTACACAGAAGAAATAATGACTTAGAGGGATTATCTGGGTTTGTAACGTAGGGTTTTAGACTACCAATACCTTCCGGTTCATGCTATGGTTATCTGTTATCAAGGAGACTGCGCCGAACTGAAGGTCTTGCATGTGGTTAAATATCAATGTTTAGTCAATAGTTTTTTTTGCACTCATGTTCTTTAATGAGTAAAAACATATTATGTATTTAGTGTCTGAACGTTTCATTACTAAGGTTAATATCATTGTGTGAAGTGCTGTTATACCATATATCAACATTATGTTAACATTACCAGGGCCGCTCATTGGGTTAACATAATCATTTCGGGTGTACTTGGGCTGAGTGACTGAGACGGTTAAGGCGCTGGCCTTTTGACGCCAAGTTGACAGATTCGATCCTGGTTCAGTCCGGTGGTATTTAAAGGTGCTGAAATACGTCAGCATCGTGTCGGTAGATTTACTGGCATGTAAAAGAACTACTTCAGAACTAAGTTTCGGCAATTCGAAGTCTCCGAAAACCGTAACGAATGTAGTTAGTGGGACGTAAAGCCAATAACATTATTATTTCGGGTGTACTTCCTATTCGTTGGGTGCTGAATTTAAGAAATTGTCCACAACTTCGAAACTAAGGCAACAAATTGTGTTTCACAGTTCTCATGAGGGCGAATAAATCGATGAATTTCGTACCTTAATTTCTTTTGAAACATTCAAAATGATGTTAGAAGTACATTTTAACAGTTTTATCATGTATTTTCATTTATTCAGCGAAGTGAAATCTAAGAAAAAGCGTAATACGACGAACTGAAATTCCTAATAATCAGCTTGTTGGGCTCTTTTCTAGTAGAATATATGTGATTCTTGTTGGCGAAGCGTTTTCATACGTGTTAAAGTGATTTTCCCTATGATGTTACATTTATCATGTTAATTTACCACCGTTTATATAATATGTACGTGATATCTTTGTGTTAGCCAATACCAGTAATCCGGCTACTTCGGCCGCCATGTTTTTTGTATTATGGTCTGAGGATTGGAGTCGGCTTTGATTGTAGTTGGTCCTGTTCAAGACTCATGCTTTCCTACGAATAAAATCGAAATGCAGAATTTCATTAATCGACTGCATCATTCAGAGATCAGACTATCATATTTCATGCTCTTGTCTTTATGTAAGTATAGCGATGTTTCTATGGTACACTTGAACATCTAAAGAACTTTTAATGCATTTCTTCAGAATTATTTAATGGAGGTTATGGTTCATCTTTTGTAATGAACGAATGCTTCGCATAATTTAAATATGGACGGAATTTCTCTTCGAGACTCGTATGTTGATGATCTTAGATGTATTTGTCCCCTATGTGATAAACGATTTAAGGGTACATATGGATTATATTATACGTATATCGAAGACGGTCCAATCTTCGTCCTTGAAAGTTAATTGCCCTCTGAAAAATAATGTCGACCGCAGTTCTCGTATTTTTTTAAAAAAATATTTGTTCGGGGCGTCGACCCAAGTGTATCTTTTGCCCCTACAGTTCTCGTACCGAGCTCGATAGCTGCAGTCGCTTAAGTGCGGCCAGTATTCAGTATTCGGGAGAGAGTAGGTTCGAACCCCACTGTCGGCAGCCCTGAAAATGGTTTTCCGTGGCTCCCATTTTCACACCAGGCAAATGCTGGAGCTGTACCTTAATTAAGGGCACGGCCGCTTCCTTCCCACTCCTAGCCCTTTCCTGTCCCATCGTCGCCATAAGACCCATCTGTGTCGGTGCGACGTAAAGCAACTAGCAAAAAAAAACAGTTCTCGTATAGGTATACGACGATCAGATATCTTGATCCAGTGCCCCAGTACAGCATTTGGCTCTTTTCTTCCTGTCCTTGGTAATAGAGAACCGAGAAATTCTACATCACATCAAAATATTCTTATTGAGACTGTTTCCGAAGGTCCTGAACTGCGAACTTATAGTACGACAACTCGGAGTGGTTTCAACTTGAGCAGTGTAAATGCAGGTAATTTAGGTTATGAAATTATTTCGAATCCGACCATTTCGCAGGGACATTATATAACTCCGGTTGCTGCAATTACTGCTCATAGCTGAAATCCATGTACTTTGTCTGCAAATTTCTGTAATATTTACCAATCTACACAGGCTTATCCTGAAATTTATCGAGGTAGTATCTCAAACATGTATGATTCTTTGGTACAGTTGATAATACAAACTGTAATGTATATTCAACCTTTTTCCCGTTTCGGGTACGGGTAGGGTATGAAGTGAGATGAATCTTCGTAGCAAGTTTTTATAACCGGATACCCTTTCTGACGTCAACCTCATCGGAGGAGTTAATGACATGATATGTACTCATTACAATTAATGACAAATAATGATAATAATATGATAGCAAGAAGGGAAAGGGTGAAGCCCGGCGCTCGCCCATAGCATACTTCTGTCGAATGGAACCAAAGAGTCTGCTGGAAGCTTTACGTGCCATCCGATTAATGAATCACCATCAACAGTGTTATACGCCCTCACTACATATGAGCACTGCGGAGAGTTTTGGAATGAATCTAGGCTTTTGGCACGCAATATAATGATGAGAAATTGTATACCCTGCTGACCAACATTCTGATGGTGAACGTTTTTTCGACCAATGGGGCTCGAACTGGCTAACCACGGTATCGACCATATATACTTCACGTCTTGATGTCATGGCTACCGGGTGAGTTCCATACAAACACTAATCATGTATTGAGTCGCCAATTTCCAGTTCAGTTAAGTCCACGGAAAATCAGTTTTAATTATTGTAAATCATCCGATAGATTGAGCCGTATTACTGGATGTAACCCATACTTGGGGGGTACAATGGACGTTATTTCCCCTCCAAATTCGTGATTGAATATCGGCTATAGTTCCAGAACCCGTTAAGTCCGTGGCTGTTGCAGGTACAAGAAACGTTATGTGCATAAGGGAATACAGGAGCAAAACTTATTAAAGTCCTGTAAACAAAAGTGCTGTATTGACGATGCAGTTCTAAAGAACGGTATGTCCTCACATTTGATGAAGCATTACATTTTGCCAATTTAAATACTTTCTATTATTGCTCTATGTATCTTGGTAGTTTATCAACACTGAGAACAGGCGTACAGGATTCTGACTGGTAAACGGTTGTCAAAGTTATAGTAAACCATCATTTATCCTGGTAATGTCAGCTCAAACCGTGTAAAAGGATAATTATCCAGAAGAAACGTACTACAGGCCCAGTAACTCTTCGAGGTGAGTAAAGTTTCAGTGTCAGTGTTCAGTAGGAAAAAGGCACCGCAGAAGAGTGAAGTCATTTAAAGAAATTCAGCTCATAGAAATCGAGAAAGATGTAAATTTAGAAAATGCAAAAATGGAAGATGTCACAACCCATTTGAATAATCACCATGAGCCTACGTGGAAGAGTTATGAGTATCTTTTATTCTGCAAGAACTTAATACAACACAAACGGGAGTTGAACAGCCAGAAGAAAAATCTAATGTAGGAGACTTATCAAATCCCGGCGATGAAACTACGGAAAATATTTACGTGAAAATAAAACCCAATGATACATTACAAAGACAGAACAAGTCATGTCATAAATGTATTTATTATGTGTTATTTGTAATTAGTTTAATGTTTGTTTTATTCACTTTGTGTGCCCTTCATAAAGAGTGAGAATTCTAACAAAATGTTTTACGTGTATTCAATGCATATTTTCTAGAGCAGAATTAATTCTTATAAAATGTGGTGATCAATAGTTATTAATAATAATGTCATTAACACACAATTATAAAATCCCTTAATTTGTTATAACTTTATGATCGCCATCTTGAATAGTCAAATATACACTGACTGACAGAGCAAATGCAACACCAAGAAGGAGTGGTCAGAACTTTATGCCAATTGCAGGGTAGACTGACGTCACTGAGGTATGCTCATGATGTGAAATGCGCCGCTGTGCTGCGCACGTAGCGAACGATAAATGGGACACGGCGTTGGCGAATGGCCCACTTCGTACCGTGATTTCTCAGCCGACAGTCATTGTAGAACGTGTTGTCGTGTGCCACAGGACACGTGTATAGCTAAGAATGCCAGGCCGCCGTCAACGGAGGCATTTCCAGCAGACAGACGACTTTACGAGGGGTATGGTGATCGGGCTGAGAAGGGCAGGTTGGTCGCTTCGTCAAAACGCAGCCGATACCCATAGGGATGTGTCCACGGTGCAGCGCCTGTGGCGAAGATGGTTGGCGCAGGGACATGTGGCACGTGCGAGGGGTCCAGGCGCAGCCCGAGTGACGTCAGCACGCGAGGATCGGCGCATCCGCCGCCAAGCGGTGGCAGCCCCGCACGCCACGTCAACCGCCATTCTTCAGCATGTGCAAGACACCCTGGCTGTTCCAATATCGACCAGAACAATTTCCCGTCGATTGGTTGAAGGAGGCCTGCACTCCCGGCGTCCGCTCAGAAGACTACCATTGACTCCACAGCATAGACGTGCACGCCTGGCATGGTGCCGTGCTAGAGCGACTTGGATGAGGGAATGGCGGAACGTCGTGTTCTCCGATGAGTCACGCTTCTGTTCTGTCAGTGATAGTCACCACAGACGAGTGTGGCGTCGGCGTGGAGAAAGGTCAAATCCGGCAGTAACTGTGGAGCGCCCTACCGCTAGACAACGCGGCATCATGGTTTGGGGCGCTATTGCGTATGATTCCACGTCACCTCTAGTGCGTATTCAAGGCACGTTAAATGCCCACCGCTACGTGCAGCATGTGCTGCGCTGCGGCCGGTGGCACTCCCGTACCTTCAGGGGCTGCCCAATGCTCTGTTTCAGCAGGATAATACCCGCCCACACACTGCTCGCATCTCCCAACAGGCTCTACGAGGTGTACAGATGCTTCCGTGGCCAGCGTACTCTCCGGATCTCTCACCAATCGAACACGTGTGGGATCTCATGGGACGCCGTTTGCAAACTCTGCCCCAGCCTCGTACGGACGACCAACTGTGGCAAATGGTTGACAGAGAATGGAGAACCATCCCTCAGGACACCATCCGCACTCTTATTGACTCTGTACCTCGACGTGTTTCTGCGTGCATCGCCGCTCGCGGTGGTCCTACATCCTACTGAGTCGATGCCGTGCGCATTGTGTAACCTGCATATCGGTTTGAAATAAACATCAATTATTCGTCCGTGCCGTCTCTGTTTTTTCCCCAACTTTCATCCCTTTCGAACCACTCCTTCTTGGTGTTGCATTTGCTCTGTCAGTCAGTGTAGTTCCAAATTGCGTTCAGTCCTACCTACACAACCAAAAACCTTAAAGTGCAACATACAATACGTAATTAAAAATACACTATCAGAGTATATTTTTAGTACTATATGCAGATCCTAACTTCGAGCCATCGGTCCAGAGATTGATTTGATGCAGCTCTCCGAGTCAGCCTACCTTGTGCTAACCTTTTCATTTCTGCGTAACTACTGCATCCTACATCTGGTCTTATCTGCTTGTCATACTCATACCCTGGTCCATCCCTACCGTTCTTACCACCTACACTTCCCTCAAAAACCAACTGAATAAGTCCTAGGTGTCTTAAGATGTGTCCTATCATTCTATCCCTTCTTCTCGTCAAATTTAGCCAAATAGATCTCCTCTCACCACTTCGATTCACTATCTCTTCAGTCGTGATTTGATCTGTCCATCTCACCTTCAGCATTCTTCTGTAACACCACATTTCAAACGCTTCTATTATCTTTCTTTCTGAGCTAGTTATCGTCCATGTTTCACTTCCATACAATGTCACGCTCCACACGAAAGTCTTCAGAAACTTCCTATATCAATATTCGAAGTGAACAAATTTGTTTTCCTAAGAAATCTCTTCCTTGCTTGTACTAATCTGCATCTTAATTTATTTTACTTCCCAAGTAACAATATATATATCTACTTCCTTTAAGACTTAATCTAATATTTTCTGCATAACCTGCCTTCCTACGACTGTACTCTACTACTTTTGTTTTGGACTTATTTACTTTCATCTTGTACACCTTACCCAAGACTCCATCCATACAATTCGGCAACTTCTCGAGATATTCTGCAATCTCAGATGAAATAACAATATCATCGGCAAATCTCAGGGTTTTGATTTCCTCTCCTTGGATTATGATTACCCTTTCCAAGTTACTTTTTGATCTCCTTTACTGCCTGTTCTATATGAACACTATAAAGAAGAGGGAACACTGCAGCCTTGCCTCACTCCTATGTTAGCTGCTTCTTTCTCAAAGCCCTCAGTTCTTATCACTCCAGACTGATTTTTATACAGATTGTAGATATTTCTTCGTTCTCAGTATCTGATCCCGACCACCTTCAAAATCTCAAATAGCTTGGTCCAATCAACATTATCTAATGCCTTTTCTAGATCTACCAACGCCATGTACGTGAGGTTGTCCTCATTAATTCGATCCTATATGATCAGGCGTAAAGTCAGGATTGCTTCACGTGGTCCTACATTTCTTCTGAAGTCAAATTGATCATCTCCCAACTCATCTTCAACTTGTCTTTCCATTCTTCTGTAAATAACACGTGTTAACATTTTACAAGCATGAGATACTGAACTAATGGCGCGGTAGTTTTAATACTTGTCAGTACTAGCTCTCTTGGGAACAGGTATAACAACATTCTGCCGGAAATCGGATGCACTTCTCCTGTCTCATATATCTTGCACACTAAATGGAATAACCCTGCCATGCTGGTTTCTCCTAAAGCAGTCAGTAATTCAGAGGGAGTGCCATCAATTCCAGGTGCCTTGTTCCTATTTAGATCTCTCACAGCTCTGTCGAATTATGACCTCAAAACTGGGTCTCTCATTTCATTAGCATCGACATTTTCTTCTTATTCTAGAACTATATAATCTCCGTCTTTTCCTTGATACAACTGTTGGATATGTACCTACCGTTTTTTCTGCTTTGTCTTTTTTTCCCTAAAAGTGGGTTACCGTCTGAACTCTTAATATTCATACATCTACATTTCCTTTCTCGAAAGGTTTCCTCAGTTTTTCTGTATGCAGTCCCTATCTACATTTCCTAGGAGCAAACAACTTTCAACATTCGTACACTTCTCCTTTAGCCATTCTTCCTTAGCTATCTAGCACTTTCTCTCCACTTCATTCTTTAATCCCTGTACTCTTTTCTGCCCTCTTCATTTCATGCATTCTTGTATTTTTGTCGATCATTAATCAGGTCTAGTATCTCCTGAGTTATCCATTGATTCTTAGTTGATCTTTCCTTCCTTCCTAATATTTCTTCAGCAGCCCTACTGACCTCATTTTCACGACTGTCCATTCTTCTTCTACTGTGTTTCTTCCAACCTTTTCATTTAGTCCTTATGCAACATTTTCCTTGAAATCAATCCCTCACACCATTTTCTTTTAACTTTTCTAGATCCAATCTCCTTGCATTCCTTCCTTTATTCAGTTTCTTCAAATTCAGGTGGCATTTCAAGACCAACAAGTAGCGGCCAGAGTCCACGTCTGCTCCTTGGAAATTTTTGCAATCGTACAATTGTTTTCTGAATCTCTGCCTAATAATAATTAAGTCTATTTGATACCTTCTAGTGTCTCCTGGTCTCATCCAAGTATACAACCGCCGTTTGTGGTGTTTTAACCAAGTATTAGCAAAGATTAAGCTATGATCAGTGCAGAATTCAACCAGACGAGTACCTATTTCATTCTTTTGCCAAAATCTGAATTTTCCTGTAAATAACACATGTTAAACTAATAATAATAGTAATTTTTACTGGATACCAGTTTACAGAGGTGTAAAAAGGTGCGGGCATGAATGGATGGATAGAGAAAAGATCAAATTTAAACTTAAAACTCTAAAATTCGAAATTTTATTTCTTTCCTTGGTTTTTAGGCTTTCTTTTCAGAATTTAAACTTTCATAAACAATAATCAGGTACAATAGGAGATGAGTTAGATAGCTCAAATGTTACACCATTACCAAGAGCACTATTGCTCCAATTAATTACAAGAAAGGAGACGGGTCTCCAAAATTTACAACATTAGAAAGATGCTCTACACAATTGCACACTAGGAGACTACTCTCCAAAATTTACGAGATTCCAGTCCTTCAAAGGTAAATTCAACTTGTACATTAGGTTAACAACAACCAGTTTTCACTGTCTTATTCGCTCGATAGTCTAACGAGGGAACGGTACGAAGTCGGACGGCGAATTTCGATTTGATTTTTACATATTCGTGAAGGCCTTTTTAAGCTGAAACAGGTAGTGGACGTCTAATTTTTCGCTGGACTTTTGGGGGCATTTGGGGGCTCAAAGTTGGCGGCGCGCACCCTGAATTGTACAGTACATGCTGGCACACGTCAGCACTCACGGCCAGCGGCTGCCCTGCCTCGCCTTCCCTCTCCGCTCCTTCGGCTCTCCTCTGCCCCCCCCCCCCCATACGGCTGCCAACAGTTGTGTATGAGACGGCGAATTCTATTCTATTCGGTCAAGTTCTCCACGACTGATGGCTATTCCACATACAAGAGATCGCATTGGATTCTTTACTTTGTTATGACCGCTAGCAACATTATTGCAGCTCTTATTAATGCCTACGGTGTTAATATTCAAGAAGCTACAGAGCTTTCTGATGAAGAGCAAATCATGTATATACAAATAAAGCCAACGTTTGATGAAATTTTGGAGGGAAAATGCGAATTTATTCAGGAGGAAGAAGCCGTTTTCGTTGATTCAGAAGACGAAGATGGCGTTGAGGAGGGAACAACAACACCGAAAAAACGCAAACACGGAGATGAGTTTAACGAAGATAACAACTCTTGTGATGTCCGAATAAGACCCTGTAAGTCAGTGGAATATTACGATTCCGAATAATTGTTGGGCATGTATCAATAAATAAAGGAACGAGGACCTGTGTACGCTTTACGGAAGTATAAGAAGATTCGGAGACAAATTTATGGAATCGTCAACCAATTCAATCTTCAATCAATACTGATCTGCATTTAGGGCAGTCGCCCAGGTGGCAGATTCCCTATCTGTTGCCTTCCCAGCCTTTTCCGAAATGATTTCAAATAAATTGGAAATTTATTGCACATCTCCCTTGGTAAGTTATTCCAATCCCTAACTCCCCTTCCTATAAATGAATATTTGCCCCAGTTTGTCCTCTTGAATTCCAACTTTACCTTCATATTGTGATCTTTCCTACTTTTATAAACGCCATTCAAACTTATTCGTCTACTAATGTCATTCCACGCCATCTCTCCGCTGACAGCTCGGAACATACCACTTAGTCGAGCAGCTCTTCTCCTTTCTCTCAGTTCTTCCCAACCCAAACATTGCAACATTTTTGTAACGCTACTCTTTTGTCGGAAATCACTCAGAATAAATCGAGCTGCTTTTCTTTGGATTTTTCCAGTTCTTGAATCAGGCAATCCTGGCGAGGGTCACATACAATGGAACCATACTCTAGTTGGGGTCTTACCAGAGACTTATATGCCCTCTCCTTTACATCCTTACTACAACCCCTAAACACCCTCATAACCATGTGCAGAGATCGGTACCCTTTATATACAATCCCATTTATGTGATTACTGAGACAATAATTTACCATACCCTCATTTGTTGGACATATACATTTGTGTGTGGGGACTTTTATCTGCAATTCTCGGCCATTGTTTGCATTGCCGTTAAATTATGTGCCTGAAACTGTGGCGATTTAAAATGTATCTTCTTGCCATTGTTACGTCGGTTGCTTCGAAATTCTGATTGGCTCAATAACCAAATTTTTGACTTGAGCGTGCGCAGTGTCGATCTTCAACTGAGCGACCCGCGGCTTGACTGGACTGAACGCCAGTCTGTTCCCGGCAGATCGCCAAGATGGACGCGTTTGGAGAAGTTGTGTACAAAATGCAATTGAAAGTTGTTGGAGTGGAGTTTGATAAACCAGGCTAATAGCCTCGTTAATTAAGGCATTGCCTTAATTGAAGCGCGATAATGTTGTGTGTTTCATATTTACAGTTTTTTTTAAATATTAGTGTGACCGAACTATCTGAAGGAGGGTTCTTCATTACAAAATGAGCTAGAATGTAAGCTATTGGATTACAGTATATTAAATTGGACACCCAAAAATGTAAGTACAAGTATCTACTTAATTGTTTCGAAACTGTTCTGCTGCCGGATTATTTGGAGAAGAACGTGTGTATCAAGCTATCTGCGACAACTATTATATTAGAAGAAATGTTTTGGCAACGCTGTTAATATTACTTCGTCTCTACTCCGCTACTGTAATTGAAATTAGGCCTATAGTTTATGGACCTGGCGACCACCGTTTATTCATTAAATTAAGCTGGACTTTCTTCTTCATCGGACATGTTAATGATATAAATTGTATCTGCTAAATATTAAAATGTAACTTAACGTGATTTTGGTAATGTTCTATATCCAAATTATTCTTATGGAGTAATTCTGGAACATGGTATATGCGCGGGTGAGAGACCTATTATTCCATTACTTTAATTTAACTGAGATTATCGTTGTGCTGCCTTTTTCTGTTTCTTAAAGTTATTATTATTATTAATTTTGTTGGTGGATTACTTTTTACATTTCTTGGTTCATATTTGTGGCATCCGATGGACTGTTGACAACGTTTTGAAAGACGTTATGTACTAGTATTGTTTTCGTAATGGCTCATTGTTTAAATTACTTAATGGGATAGTTTATTTCCGGTCTTATTCGGCCATTACCGTTTTCCAAGGCCTCCTAAAATTAAAATTGTGTAACCGGCATTTAAATCCTTTATTAATATTTTGGTTGGAAGAAATGTTAAATTTAAAAGACTATACATAATTATTGTAATATTCTGGTTATAATAAACTGGAATTTGTTCCCTATTTCTTGATGATACTTTTGCCCTCCTCAGATTATTCGCGTCCGTTTTTCTTTCCTTCTTCTTTCATTATTGCGTGCCATGTTTTTATCTTATCTCCGGTACGCTAATTTTGTGTGGGCTTTGCCTATTGTCTCTTAAGTCGGATGTTGGCTTCGGTTTTGGGAAGCTGTATGCTTCGTGTGTACCATTGTTTTGTTGTCTGTGAAATTTTATGTGTTTCCCTTCGTAATTTGTAGTTTATTTGAGACATATTTTTATTCGGGTTCGTGCGATTTTCTCTTGTGTCCTTTCAATTATTTACGTGTGGAACCTTTTTCTGGGTCTGCTATCGTTGCCTTAAATATTGAGTGTGTTTCCGTGTTTCGGGGTGATTGAAATCCTTGTGTACTGGTTCCGGAAGCAAATTCCAGTTTATTGTGATTAATTGTAGTATACTTACTCACAAAGAAAAGCTGGCCAGTTATGTAATTAATATTTAATGCACGGATCCGTTTTAACATTTGTCATTCATTGATTCTAAGGCAAAGTGTAGCTTGTAATCTGAGTGTGTTTTCACGAGTTTATTTATCCTAAAAATAGACATTTGTCTCCTAATTTAATGAGTTGAATTATTACAATTTTTATCTTTCTTCTATTTACTTATTTATTACTACATAAAAATTATTTTACGTTGTTATCCGAGTGCGCACTCATAGTATATTTTGCTTTGAAAATTGATTTTTATCTATAATTTAAAGACATTATTTACAGATTTATTTTTTTTTGCTCTGCAGTTTTCATTCCTAAATTCTGTTTAAATTTTTCCTAATTTTAAGTAAAGTTCAAGTTATTTAAACATTAATCTTGCTTTCATTTAGCAATCTTGACCTGGCAACCCCTCAAGTAGTTAGCTCGATCCAGTCCTTTCCCTTATGTTCTGTGCCCTCCACGCTGGTTTTGTTAATACTGCTCCTGCTCGATGGTAAGTATTTTGCTTCTTGTGCACATTTGGTTATATTTATGGGGTTTTATTATCATTCCTGTTTTTATCTTTGTCGGGTTGCAATTACCCCACTGAAGATCTTTCCTTATATTAACACCTAGATACTTACAATGATCCCCAAAATGAACTTTCACCCCATCAACGCAGTAATTAAAACTGAGAGGACTTTTCCTATTTGTGAAACTCACAACCTGACTTTTAACCCCGTTTATCAACATACCATTGCCTGCTGTCCATCTCACAACATTTTCGAGGTCACGTTGCAGTTGCTCACAATCTTGTAACTTATTTATCACTCTATAGAGAATAACATCATCCGCAAAAAGCCTTACCTCCGATTCCACTCCTTTACTCATATCATTTATATATTTAAGAAAACATAAAGGTATGATAATACTGCCTTGAAGAATTTCCTTCTTAATTATTACAGGGTCCGATAAAGCTTCACCTACTCTAATTCTCTGAGATCTATTTTCTAGAAAGGTAGCAACCCATTCAGTCACTCTTTTGTCTAGTCCAATTGCACTCATTTTTGCCAGAAGTCTCCCATGATCCACCCTATCAAATGCTTCAGACAGGTCAATCGCGATACAGTCCATTTGACCTTCAGAATCCAAGATATCTGCTATATCTTGATGAAATCCTACAAGTTGAGCTTCAGTGGAATAACCTTTCCTAAAACCGAATTGCCTTCTATCGAACCAGTTATTAATTTCACAAACATGTCTAATATAATCAGAAAGAATGCCTTCCCAAAGCTTACATACAATGCATGTCAAACTTACTGGCCTGTAATTTTCAGCTTTATGTCTATCACCCTTTCCTTTATACACAGGGGCTACTATAGCAACTCTCCATTCATCTGGTATAGCTCCTCCGACCAAACAATAATCAAATAAGAACTTCAGATATGGTACTATATCCCAACCCATTGTCTTTAGTATATCCCCAGATATCTTATCAATTCCAGCCGCTTTTCTAGTTTTCAACTTTTTTATCTTATTGTAAATGTCATTGTTATCATACGTAAATTTTATTACTTCTTTGGCCTTAGTCTCCTCCTCCATCTCGACATTATTCTTGAAACCAACAATCTTTACATACTGCTGACTGAATACTTCTGCCTTTTGAAGATCTTCACATACACACTCCCCTTGTTCATTAATTATTCCTGGAATGTCCTTCTTGGAATCTGTTTCTGCCTTAAAATACCTATACATACCCTTCCATTTTTCACTAAAATTTGTATGACTGCCAATTATGCTAGCCATCATGTTATCCTTAGCTGCGTTCTTTGCTAGATTCAATTTTCTAGTAAGTTCCCTCAATTTCTCCTTACTTCCACAGCCATTTCTAACTCTATTTCTTTCCAGTCTGCACCTCCTTCTTAGTCTCTTTATTTCTCTATTATAATAAGGTGGGTCTTTACCTTTCCTTACCACCCTTAAAGGTACAAAACTGTTTTCGCATTCCTCAACAATTTCTTTAAACCCATCCCAGAGTCTGTTTACATTTTTATTTACCGTTTTCCACCGATCATAGTTACTTTTTAGAAACTGCCTCATGCCTGCTTTATCAGCCATATGGTACTGCTTAATAGTCCTACTTTTAAGACCTTTCTATCACATTTATTTTTAACTACGACAAAAATAGCTTCATGATCACTAATACCATCTATTATTTCAGTTTCTCTATAGAGCTCATCTGGTTTTATCAGCACCACATCCAGGATATTTTTCTCTCTGGTTGGTTCCATCACTTTCCGAATCAGCTGTCCTTCCCATATTAACTTATTTGCCATTTGTTGGTCATGCTTCCTGTCGTTCCCATTTCCTTCCCAATTGACGTCTGGTAAATTCAGATCTTCCGTTACAATCACATTTCTTTCCTTGTCGTTTCCTACATAGCTGATTATCTTATCAAATAATTCTGAATCCGTGCCAGTGCTACCCTTTCGCGGTCTGTACACTCCAAATATATCAAGTTGCCTATTATCTTTAGAAATGAGCCTTACACCTAGAATTTCATGTGTCTCATCTTTAACTTTTTCGTAGGTTACAAATTTTTCTTTCACCAGAATTAATACTCCCCCTCCCACCTATCCTGTCTCTACGATACACACTCCAGTTTCGTGAGAAAATTTCTGCATCCATTATATAATTTCTCAGCCATGATTCAACTCCTATTATAATATCTGGTAAATATATATCTATTAAATTACTCAATTCTAATCCTTTCTTGACAATACTTCTACAGTTCAACACTAACCATTTTATGTCATCCCTACTTGATTTCCAGTTCCTTGTTCCCTTGTCACCGCTCCCTAGGCCACCCCGTTTCCCTGAATGTACCTCCCTATTACCCTTCCAAACAAATTTCCTAACTTATACGTACCACTGCGGTTTAAGTGAAGGCCATCTGAGCGCAGATCCCTACCTCCTACCAACCCATTAGGATCTAGAAATTTCACTCCGAGTTTCCCACATACCCACTCCATAGTCTCATTTAAATCCCCAATCACCCTCCAGTCAGTATCCCTCCTACACAGTATTCCACTAATAACAATCTCCGCTTTCTTAAACTTCGCCCGTGCTGCATTTACCAGACCCCACACATCTCCAACTATGTTGGTACTTATATCAGCTTGCCTTACGTTGTTGGTACCAACGTGAAACACTACCACCTTCTCCTTCCCCTCCTCCCTCTCTTCTACTTTCCTCAACATCTGCCTTAACCTAATTCCTGGATAACATTCTACCCTGGTTCCTTTTCCTCCACACACTTTCCCCACGTGTCTAACGATGGAATCCCCCATGACCAGAGCCTCAACCCTCCCCACCTCAGCTGATCCCCTCCCCTCCTGGTCAGCCCTATCTTCTCTCACTGCTGCAGAAGCTACTTCCTCCTCCCTTTTCTCCTTCCCATGGCCCTGTTCCACCTGTCTTTTCGTATCCTCTACTCTACATTTCCCTTTCCTACCTTTTCCCTTCCTCCTACTTCCACGCATCTCAGCAACAGTTCCCTGTCCCTCATCTTCCCTCTGTTGTTCTACCTGGTGTGACTCGTACCGATTTCGCACAGACACCTGTCCTGAATTCTGATCCTGAAGAGAGCCCTTAGCCTGCAATCTCCTGTCTTCTACAACTCCTCCCTTTCCTTCCCCTCCCTCTTGTATAGGACTGTAACCTGTACATTGTTTGAGGTAGTCCTATCATCCTTCCTGTCTTCTGTGAGAATCCTAATTATCTCCCTCAATCTTTCCAACTCCTCCCTCATACCCCTCAATGCCTCACCACTCCCACAATAAGTACACTTGCGCTCCTTAGCCATTCTTTACGGGGAAAAAATTAAATTAAAAAATAAGATAACTTATTTGCAAAAAATAAATGAACGAAGGGATATATTGTCTGGGATAGTACACAACAATAAGGTAATTAATATACGACTACACTACAATACTACTTAGTCGTGCTCTATTTTTTTATTCTACAACCCCTAACAGGATAAAAACTGCTGTTAATTACTGAATATCGAAAGTAATACACAAGAACTACACGATTCCAAACTGCAATTAAGCCTATCCTAATTACAACAACAGTATTTTAGTAAGAGTTTCTACGGATACCTCTACTACACCAGTACTACACAAATATTTTACAATAATAAAATAAGCACACTCAATTCTAATAGGATATTACTCGTATACTACTGTACAGTACACTACAGTAATTTTTAAACTACTTTCAGACGTATCCTAATTACGATAACGGTACCGTACCGTATGTCACTACTAAGCACAACAGAAATGAAATTTGCAAGGACTACTGTACTCAAAGATTACCAACGAAGCTAAATGCTTAGACAAATTATTATTAGTATTACGGTCTAATAGATACACACGAAAGATAACACACGAATATAGCAGGCAAGATACGGCACTATCTAAATGTACTGTATCTATACTACAATGTATCTACACTACACTACGTTTGGTTAAATGCTTAAGTATCAAAAGGTTTGCCGTACACGAAGAAAAACACGAATATAACTGGCAAGATACTATCTAATATATTATACCTTTTCTTCACTACAATTCTACTGAAATGTGGTTATGTGATTATTACAGCTGGTGGATTACCATTATTTTCCCTACTCCACGGGACGGAGAAAAAAAAAGTGTCCTTAATTAGGCCTGCTGAAAAATACGAGGTTGTCTACAATAATTTCTCAAATATTTCTATCAAAACTACTACTACTACTCCAGGGACTTCAACTGCAATTACTGGGATATATGAACTTTATTATTATTAGCTAACCGCTCATAAATACTGAAAGATCGATGGAGCGAAATACAAATTACGGATACTAACTACCTACTCAGAAGTACAAATTAATGGAATACAAGGTCAGATGATTTTTATTTATATTTACTTGACAACAATACACCCTTTGTTCACGACTGTAGCCAACAATGCAATATTTGAATATGAGGAGCGACAATAATCAATAACAATACAACGACTGTTAACTATTACCGTGTAATCTCTTTAACTTCTTTTTAAATGGAAGTTTACAGGCGTATCGTGTTTTTTAATGTAGTAAATTATTACCTTCGCGATAGTTTGAACGGATATCTATACGAAATACCGGAGAAGTTGCTGCAGAAGTTACGGTACTATTCCTTATGATAATCTGCCTTTGTAAGAACAACCAACAAACCTACAGATATTTACAAATATTTTTAAAGTTAATAGTACTACCTAAAGTTTCTCCTAAACCTAAATTCGAAACAAGGTACACCTAGCTAGCCTACTTAACCTAGAAAACATAATTTACTGAAGACCAACTGAATTACTTGTTACAACATTTAAATAAATATCACTACTCCCAATTTCTACCAACAACCACTAAACACCACTATATAAACAGCACTAAATGAATCAGATATACAAAAAATTAAGCTATTTCAATAGGTTTTCACTACTTTATCACTACAATAATGCAAGAGCTCTCTCAACCGCCAACCGTTCTCAAGCGCATCCAACCACGTTGAACACAATGGAGAAATTAGGAAATGTGCGATGGTTCGAGCTTATGTGAAAGAAGAGTTTACCAAGGCAAGGATGCGTTATTTATATGTAAAAAAAAATCGGACAATGAGCGTTGGATTGGTGAGGGTAGAGAGTTGTTTTGCCCCAAACACTCTCTCCAAAGAGAGTCAAACTTGACAAACCTTAAAAGGCGTTTGAAAATTCGGTTCCGAAAAGTAACCAAACTAGTCAGTAAAACGTTTAAAACCGAGCTCGATAGCTGTAGTCGCTTAAGTGCGGCCAGTATCCAGTATTCGGGAGATAGTAGGTTCGAACCCCACTGTCGGCAGCCCTGAAAATGGTTTTCCATGGTTTCCCATTTTCACACCAGGCAAATGCTGGGGCTGTACCTTAATTAAGGCCACGGCCGCTTCCTTCCCACTCCTAGCCCTTCCCTGTCCCATCGTCGCCATAAGACCTATCTGTGTCGGAGCGACGTAAAGCAACTAGCAAAAAAAAAAAAAAAAAAAAAAAAAAAACCGTTTAAAACAGTCGAAGAAGAACGCACGAAGTGGCTAAAAAGTTTGTAACATTCATTAATGAATTTCAAGAAAAGAAAGAGTTCCCGGATGCCAATATCTGGAATTCGGACAAGTCCCGATTTGAGTACGAAATGGCAACACAGAAAAGACGTGGTGTGAAAGACGTTCTTGCTACGCTTGTTTGCCGAAATAGTTTTACGCACTCCCTCACCGTGCAATATCACATTTCTAAAGCCGGAGAAATGGGACATTTGTTCTTGATCGTTTTCCAAGAAATTAATGGAAAGTTTGGACCTAGAGTACAAGAAAGAATCAAAGCCTACATGGATGCTTTTAAATATGTCGTAATTGATTGTTCATCTTCCGGGAAAATAGGGAAAGGGCATGTACGTGACTGATTTCAGAACCTTTTCCATCCGCAATTACAGGAAGACGGAAGAAATCTTCTCATAAATTCATTCAGTGGCCAGGGCAAAAATGTACAACTTGAATCCCTGACGAACAAACATGTACAAATTGAATACATACCGAAAGGAACTACGTATCTTTGCCAGCCGTGTGATCTTGGACTCTTCCGACAACTAAAATGTTTAGTCCGTCGAATGGAAAACATTTGCCGGGTAAGGAATTTACACGGCCAGTCAAAATTAAAACCCAAAAACAGACTTTTCATTATAAGTAATCAGATACTAGCGCATAACCAGTTAAAAGGTGATTGTTTTGTACCAATGCTGAAATATGCTTGGAAAGCGGGTGGTTATTCCATTACTGACGATATAGCACAATTTCATACTGTCTCACAAACGAATTTTCATGATTTGACTGATACAAAGTGTGCTGGAAATTATTGTACCAATTTTTCGTTTTAAGGTACGCACATTGCTGTCTTGTGTTTTGTTATTCACATTTTGTGTTAGATTTTCACTATCATGCCATGAACAATGGACCAATGCCAGACTGTGTTAGAATAAAGTCATCTCTTGAACACTTTGAATGTCATGATGATGCAGATGATATTTGATTATGTATTATTTGTATGTTAAGTAGTGATTTGTGAACAATTTTTATTGTTTATTTATTCCATAATGAATTCATCTTTGTAGATAACATGTCCCAACTAACGTCAGTCTTCACCCGCAAACCCCTGTACACAACTGTAGGCAGCCGTATGTGGTGGGGTAGGGAGGAGAATCGAAGGAGTGGAAAGGGAAAGCGAGGCAAGACAGCCGCTGGTTTTGAGCGCTGACGTGTGCCGGCATGTACTGTACAATTCATTGCGCGCACCACCAACTTTGAGCTCCCAAATGGCCCCTTAAAAAGGACCAGCAAAAAATTAGACTTCCACTACCTGTTTCAGCTTAAAAAGACCTTCACAAATATGTAAAAACCAAATCGAAATTCGCCATCCGACTTCGTACCATTCCCTCGTAATTTACATTTGAATAGTTAAACATCAACAGAGGCAATATGTGCCTATTCTACATGACCTTAGTGAAAAAAAGGTTAAAGTTATAGGCCGAAAATCAAAATTTTAGGCGGCAAACACTTGCTCTCCTTTGAAATACACTTGAAAATACTTAAAACCCTATGTGAGCTTTTGGCAAAAAATTTACAGAGGCTAGGCCTATACTATGGAGGTGACTAGATGGAGATAAAGTTTTAAATTACAAAGAAACTATAAATTTTAAAATTTACGAAAAAGTCACCTCAAGATCAAGTTGAAGGGGAATACACGAGGGTTCTCCTCTTTATTCCCTAAGTTAGACTAAGGTCTTAGACCTGCTTGAAAATTTACATAGAAAAGATTATGTTAAGATTTACATTAAGAAAGAATGTTGAAACCTTTCCCTCGAATTAGCTTTCTAAGACTATTACATGATTAAAAGGTGTCTGCCATTACCTTGAGCTGGAGGGCCTTCCGAAGATGGGCGAGGCGTGTCCCCTGCCTCCTCTATGAACACACTCTACTGCTGGACTGGAGCGATCGAAAAGTCAACATGGCCCAAAAGGTCCAAGCTTTTATAGCGGAGCGGAAGGTTCCAGAATTCTGTGGGCCGAAGCACTGTAAACACCCACAAAATTCTATTCGTTGATTAAATAAATTTCAAAAATTCCTTATTGGTTAACATTGTACGCCAGCGGGAAGAGATAGAAGTGTTGATAACCTTAGAACACCATAAACCACCTACAAACAATTCAGTTTTACCAACTAATGAGTACTCTATTCCTCTTAAAAATTCATTGTCCACCCTCTCACCAGAAGGAGCACATAAGTTGACCGTAGAGGCAACTGACGATAAACGTTCAAATTTCTTCCACTAGATGTTTCAGAGTTCGTATTACAGATAGTCTTCTAAAAGGTGCTAGTTTTAAATCCACGGAGCCTGTGAAGTTCCAGTATAATAATAATAATAATAATAATAATAATAATAATAATAATAATAATAATAATAATAATAATAATAATAATAATAATAATAATAATAATAATAATAATAATAATAATAATAATAATAATAATAATAATAATAATAATAATAATAATAATAATAATAATAATAATAATAATAATACGGAAATACGTCAATGTCCAACTGAAGTCAATTGAAGACAATTTCAAAAATTACAACACACACGATTTCTACAAGACCTTTGCGAACCAAATTAAAGGATATTCCCCACAGAACCTTTGCTTTCGGAAGCACGATGGTAAACTAGCCTTGACAAAAAAGGAAAACTGCCAAGAATTAGCTACATATTTTTCACAGCTTTTAAATTGTCCAGAACCCAAAAAGAGATTCCCGAAAGTACAGCCAGAAATCATACCGAAAAATTCGTCACCACCAACTCAAGAAGAAATTTATTCACATATCAAGAAACTTAAAGACAAAAAAGCATCAATGGAAGACGGAATTGTAGCTGAACTTCTGAAAAATTTAGGCCCAAATTCACTCAGAGAAATTACACAAATAATCCAAAACATTTGGCAAACCGAAAAGCTCCCGGATGACTGGAAGATTGCTCTAATCCATCCACTACATAAAAAAGGCAGCAAGTTAGACGTAAACAATTACAGAGGAATCTCACTTGTATCAGTCACATACAAAATACTATCAGCTTGTCTCTTGCATAGAACACAACAGCAATTTGAACCCAAATTATCGGAATTTCAAGCAGGATTCAGACCAAACAGGTCATGCCCAGAACAAATTTTCAACCTCAAAACCATACTTAAACTACGAGCCCTCAGACAAAAGCCTACGGTATGCACATTTGTAGATTTCCAAAAGGCATATGATTCGATAGACAGACCCTCACTATTCCAAATTCCAGAAGAGAGAGGACTAGATCCCAAACCCTAGAACTCATAAGACAAACACTAACGGGCACAAAATCTAAAGTGAAATTTATGGGAGAAATTTCAGAACCCTTCGACATTCAAACAGGTGTGAGACAAGGTGATGGACTCTCTCCTATTCTGTTCAACGTCGTCCTAGACAAGGTTATGGAAGAATGGGAGAAGGAACTCAAGAAACTTGAATCTTCGAAACAGATCCGATTGGGCTTTCCCAAAAACAACCTCTACGTACCATACCTTGCATTTGCGAACGATCTGGCGATTTTAACAGAGGATGAGGAGACTGCCATCAAGCAGCTTGAGATACTTAAGGAATCTGCAGAAAAAGTGGGACTACAGATTTCATTTGAGAAAACTAAATTCTTCTGTTCAAAGACAGATATCACGAGCCTGAGAACAAAATACGGTAAAATCGACCGGGTCTCGTACTTTAAATACCTCGGAGAATTAATCGAACCGACAGGCCTTGAGAAGATCTCACAGCAAAACCGTCTCCAAAAAGTCAAGAAGGCATTAGGGTTAGTTTAAGACATCTACAACAAAAAATGCATGTCAAGACAGACAAAAATTCGGCATTACAACACAGTCATAAAACCAACAGTCCTTTACGCAAGTGAAACATTGTCACTTAACAGTAAACAAGAATTAGAAGAAATAAAAAAGCAAGAGAGGAAGATCATCAGGAAAATCCTAAGAGCAAGATATACCCAAGATGGTTACAGGCTACAATCAATCAAATTCATCCATAATTCAAAAAAGGTAATTGATTCCAGAGGTAGGTAAGTTTGCTAATGATCGCTTTAACTATACTCGTTTTACATGAACTCAAGGAAAATTGAATGACAATGTAATCATAAATGCCCATAATCAAGAAACAAAATATAAATTGAACCTCGAAACTGGGGCGAATATTTTCATCAACGATGTGAATTAAAAATTTCGCAAACATTTCAAAAATGTTGTACTCAAGTCTTAAGTCTTTGTATCTCTTTTATTTTTATTATTATTATTATTATTATTATTATTATCATTATTATTATTGTTACCGAATTTTAGTGGTAGGTAGAGGTGAAAGAAGGTGCGGGCGTGAACGGGTCTCAAACTACGGAATCAAAGTTAATGTAAAATTTAACAAGGTTATATTGTCTTTTTAAAATGAAGAAATAACTAGCATTGCAGGTACAGAGTAGCAAGTCAACAAAATGTAGGTACAAAATTTACTGGATTTGGGCTCAGCGCCCTTGCTTCACAATTCGTGGGCAATCAGCCCAACCTTACTTCAAAATAAGTTTTACCAGAGGGGCAGAAAACCCCATTCATGTTCAGGAGCACTTGCTCCAAATTACACTGAAAAGCCTCCACGAGGCATACAACACTCAATTTTCGAAAAGGAGCCACTCGCTCTCAGCTTTAAGCCTCTCAAAGGCCACACCAAACTCCACCTTCAAGTTGTCCTCACTGGACATAGACACAGGGGTAAAATACCCAACCTACTGAGGTCTATTAAAATGAAAAAGGGTAATTATATGACCTCTAAAATAACAATTTGAGAGGAGGCGATCTGCACTCCTAATACACTTGTTTCAAAACCTAATTTGGCTCTAGGCCACTGATACAAGGGCTAATCCCATACTACGGAGGTGACTTTAGACAAGAAACAAATTTACATAATGTTAAGGAAGAATAGGTTGAGAAAATAAGTTCACCTCGAGACAATATGAGTGGGAGCTCGAGAGGGTTAAGCACTCTCTATCCCAATATGTAGTTTAAAAGATAGAATAGATACAAGTTTCTTTACATTTTTAAGGAAGGTTACATAATGGAAAAACTTCGGACCCGCCCCGAGAGTTAAACTGCTGAGCTAGCAAGGAAAGAAGTTATTAATTGGCCATTACCTTGTTGTTGACCGCTGCCGAAGAAAGAGGCGCTTCCCGCCCCCTGCTATGTACTTTACACACTGAAAGATGGAACAGAAGTGGCCCTGAGACCCTAAAATCAGCAGTTTATATCCTCTCGCGGAAGGTTCGAGGCGTTAGGGGAATGAAAACACCCTCCCACAAACTCTTTATTAGGTAGGATACAGCAACATATTCAAGTTGGGGGAAGATACCTCGGATTGGTCAGAAATTAATTGAAGAAATTCGGGATTGGATACATACAAAACAAGGGGAAAGAGAGGGGTATACAGCCAACTTAAACAATAACAGAAAGAAATTTAACAAGAAACAAACTTTTGAAATGAAAATTTCTCCAGAAAAAAACAGTTCTTTCACTCCGCACTAGGGTGCACTATTGTTGATCTTCAGTAGTGTCCTCTAGAAGAGAAAGTTCACACTTCTTCCTACAAGCAAAACAAAAATACGTCGAAAATGACATAGTTCAAAAACTCCAAATTTTCCACGTAGTGACATCTTCTGAGAAACTTGAAAATTAATACCATCAATAAAGTTCAGACTTCCTCCAGCAGAGGAGTTTCAATTGGCGCACATTTTAAATTACCGGCGTGGAGGTGTACCGCCCGGTACAGACCTCCCCCCGCAAAAGTTCCTCCAGGGGTGACACATGAAGTTTGTTTGCAAACAAGGTCCAAGTTTTGATGTAGATATGGAGATTAATTGCCAAAAAAAAAAAAAAAAAAAAATTATAAGATTTTCTTAATGTGGTTTGATTCAGTTTCAAAATTTTGTTGTTGCAGGTGAAGTAAAGTCTTTATGGTTGTAGAAGTTGAATTCAGAAGATAAACTTTTAATACTTGAAAGTGAAGAAAATTTTTGCAATGTCCACCAAATATTGCTGTTGAATTCCCAAGTGTAGTTATTGCTGATAGTAATAGTTCATGTAGTTAATGTTGATTAATTTGGATGGCCAGACCGGCCGTTGCAGCTTGCGTCCAGAGGAGGCCGCTCGGACCCCTCAAGTACCCTGAGATACCGCTCGCCCGCCCTATGAGGGGAGCAGTGGTGTTGAAGCACGCCGCGCCCGCGGTGCACATATACAGGCTGCGGGCAAGTAGCAGGTCGTGCGCCGCACATCAGCCTTGGCCGGGAGGAGAGCTCCGGCTCGCCGTGCACATGTCGTCTTCGCTGGGGTCGAGGGGGCCCGTCCTCGAGCCCAGTCGCGGCACGGCGCCGCGCGGCTGCGGGGGCACTGAAACATTAAAACTAGGCGGCAGAATTTGTTGGACCATCATCATTTTTGAGGGCACAGGCTTGGTTGAGAGGTAGAGGGGCCAGCGGCGTGCAGATATCCATGGCATTTAATATAAGCAAGCCACAGTTTGTATAGCAGGAGACGGGAGCGTGGTAATGGCCGTGGTAAGGACAGAATGGCAGTTTAACCGCGCGGGGACGGTTTACAAAAACTTACATATGAAACAAAACATTATATAAGGGGCAGAATGCCTTAAAAGTGAAAACTCAAAAAAAAAAAAAATAACCTTCATATTCCTTTCAGATTATATGAAGCAAGTTGACACAAAATTTACACTGGTTTCACCTGTGACAGGTGAACCCTAAATATCCTCTCGGTGGCTGGATTACTTAATAACAACGTAACCGGCGTAAGAATATCGAGAATGATGCAAGGCCCATGAAATCTGGGGGCAAGCTTGCCCGCGGGAACAAAGTTCTTGACCATAACTTGGTCACCTACCTTCAAAGGGGTGGGTCTCCGTCCACGATCATACCTTTCCCTAACCTTTTCATGAGAGACTTTAAGATTGGCTTTAGCCTTCTTCCAAAGATCTTTGATGTTGTCCGGATCTATTGTCTCGGGTAGAATGTCACTCAGAGACCAGAGGTTAGAGAGCGGCGTGTTGGGAACAAACTTGAACATCAAAGAGGCTGGAGTAAACTTATGTGATTCATGAACCGCCGAATTCAAAGCAAAAGCTAACCAATGCAAGGACGTGTCCCATCTGGAATGATCTTCATGATGATAGGCAATAAGCGCGGACCTGAGATTACGGTTAACCCGTTCAGCCAGCGATGGTTGAGGGTAATAAGCAGAAGTAGTTACATGAGAGATAGACAAGTCAAAACAGAATTTACGAAAAAGGTTTGATGTGAACGCCTTAGCATTATCAGACACAACATATTGGCACGGACCAAAAGAAGCAAAAATAGAATTTAGGCACGTAATGGTGGACTGAGCGGTAGCCAGCTTAGTCGGAAATAACCAGGAAAATCTTGTAAAACCATCTACGCACACAAAGATGAACTTGTTGGCATTTCCCTTTGACTGGGGGAAGGGTCCTACACAATCAATATACAGGCGTTCCATGGGGCGCGACGCTTGCTGCGAAGACAGAAGGCCTACCTTGGTGGACATAGTGGGTTTACTAAGCAAACAAGGTTTACAAGCTTTTACTAGTTCACGGATTTCACCGTCCATACCCTTCCAGATGAACCTTTCACGAATCTTTTCACGAGTTTTAAAGATTCCAAGATGCCCTCCAAATGGGGTCTCATGATAATACTTGAAGATCATAGGTACAAGAACAGCTGGAACGACAACCTTCATCAACTTATCATGCCTCGAAGGGCAACATAGAACACCATTCCTCAGAACATAAGGGACCACACGTTCCCCAGAAGAAAGGGTTTCCATTATCGGAGCCAGCGTCGGATCTTCACGTTGGTATTTCTCGATATCCCTAAAGAGCATGGGAGCATCTGTTAAGATGGCATTGACCCCAGATGGTATGGACTCGGGAGGTGATGAACTGTCGACCGGTTCGAGGGTCTCGACGTCGTTGGAAAACATACGGCTGAGTCCATCAGCGACAACATTTTCGGTGCCTCTGATATGCCGGACATCGAATTGGAAGGCAGAAATACGGATGGCCCAACGGGCTATACGACCAGTACGACGCGGCCTACCTAAGACCCAGCTTAAGGCTTGATTATCTGTCTCCAGGTCGAATTTGACATGTTCCAGATAGAGACGGAACTTCTCTAAGGCAAATAAGACTGCCAAACCTTCGAGCTCATAGATAGAATACTTGGCTTCTTGAGCCGATAGAGTCCTAGATGCATAGGCGATGGGTCGCCTCCCTAGTTCAGTCTCTTGAAGAAGGACTGCCGCTACTGCTGACGACGACGCATCGGTTTGGACGATGAATTTCTTCGAGAAATCAGGCATAGCACGTACAGGGGCATTACAGAGAGCTAATTTAAGATCTTCAAAAGCGGCTTGTTGAGAAGGTCCCCACTCGAATTTGATGCCTTTCCTACGAAGAAGGTTCAAGGGCGCCGCTCTATTAGCAAAGTTAGGAATAAACTTCCTGAAGAAATTCACCATACCAATGAACCTGGCGATACCTTTAATGTCCTTGGGAGGATTAAAATCACGGATGGCCTGTGTTCTAGAATGATCGACTGCTACACCATCAGGTGACACAATATGCCCTAGGAATGACATAGAGGGTTTAACAAAGGCAACCTTGGACAACTTGACAGTTAACCCAGCCTTACGAAGGCGATCGAGAACTTCTCGCAGATGATCTAGATGTTCTTCAAAAGTCTCTGAAAATACGACGACATCATCCAAGTAGTGATATAAGTACTCAAATTTGATGTCGGAGAAGACCCTATCTAGTAGCCTAGTGAGTACAGCTGCTCCCGTGGGGAGCCCGAAAGGGACGCGGTTGTATTCGTATAAGTTCCAGTCCGTGGCAAACGCTGTGAGGTGTTTAGACACTTCGGCAAGGGGAATTTGATTATAGGCCTGATTCAGGTCCAAGATAGTAAAGAACTTGGCCTTACGAAACCATGAAAAACAAGAATGAAGGTCAGGAAGTGGCACAGATTGTAACACCACCTTCCGATTGAGAGCCCTATAATCAATGACAGGCCTGAAGCCTCCTTGGGGTTTCGGGACTAGAAAAATAGGCGAAGAATACGCCGACTTAGAGGGCCTAATAATACCATCCTTCAACATTTGATCGATGATTTCTTTCAATGCCTTCATTTTAGGTGGAGATAGCCTATATGGTGGAAAACGGACAGGAATCGAATCCGTGACCTCAATTTTGTATTCAATAAGGTCAGTAACACCAAGAGTATCAGAGAACACCTCTGGAAATGACTGACATAATTTACGAATACTATCAGCCTGCTCCTCAGGTAGATGTCTAAGGTCTAACATCATCTCATCCTGGGTAGGCGAAATAGATGAACATGATACATAATTACACTTTAACAAGGGAATTTTACAATTGGACGCAAACTTGAATGTGCACGACTTACTCTGGAGATCGAGCACAAGACCAGTGTGAGAAATAAAGTCCGCTCCCAGTATGATGGGGCAAGACAAGTGCTTAGCCACAAACAGTTTGATTTTCCATGAAAATTTAAAAATACGAATTTTGGCATTTACAAAACCTAGAATTTCTAATGGGGATGAATTAGCCGAAACATATTGAACAGGAGATGAATCATAGTCAGGTAATTTACAAATAGATTTCAATTTTGAATACCACGGGTCCGAAATAATAGAACAAACACTGCCTGAATCTAATAGAGCCGTTATAGGCTCGTTATTTAACTCAATCTTAAGAAAAGGAACAGGTGCGGGGGTATCCGCCGCAATCCTAAGACACTCCTTGGGGCATTCAAGGGATGGATTTGAAGATTGAAATTTCCCTAATTTTTCGCTCTGTTTACCCGGGGCTGAGTCTCGGGAAGATGGATTAATCGACTGAGCCGAAGGCACTAGTCACTTTATATTGTTGTTGGAAGTTGCACCAGAAGTTGAGCAGGAGGGGGTGCTATTCGAATTGGGACAATTCTTGGCGATATGTGAGAAAGCCCCACATTTAAAGCAGCCTTGTGATGAACCAGCTCCATTCCTTGTCACACTAGATTTGAGCAATGGGCACTTGTTCCGAAGGTGGTCGGGCGACCCGCAAGCATAGCATTTACGGGGTGTGACTGATCGGCGAGGTGGAGGCCGAGTATTACTAAAAGAAGGCGGGGGTTCTTTCGCGACACGCAATGAATCGGCGTATCTAACTCCTTCCGCTGAGACGGCCAATGCCTCAAGTTCAGAGAAAGTTTGCGGGCACGCCGCGAAACACAAATATGACCTATAGGGAGGTGAAATTCCCTCTACAATAGCCTGTACAATCTGATCTTCAGGAAAATGAAGGGCAAACACCCTAGTATAAAACTTAATGTCTTGTATGAAATCAGCCAAGTTTTCATCCAAACGCTGTACACGGTAATAGTACTTCTGAATCAGAGATGACCTCGCGCGAGCAGGAATAAAATTTGCAAGCAAGTGTGCATGAAAATCTTCAATAGATGACTGTTCAGCTATGGCTCTTACTATTTTGTCAGAGAGAATACCAATTGCATAAGGATAGATAATTTGCAAAATTTGACATGGAGAAAGAGAAAACACAAGGGCATGATCCTGAAATTCAACTAGAAATCTTAAAAATGAAATTACTTCACTGGTGGTATTAACTGAAAACTTAGAGATACCCCTGAGCAACATTGCCAATGGATGGGGCAAACTACTGAACCCAGGTGACATAGTCGGTAAAGGTTTAAGTGGCAAGGAAGTTAATTCAGGACGTACATTAGTCAATGAGTTACGACGTTCAGACTCGTTGTCTAATGGGGCAGAGATAGTTTGAGCAGCAATGGTTTTCCTATTTGCTTCTCCCTTAGGAGGCTCTTCCTCACTACCTACATTCACTGTGGTGGGTAGATCGCTTTTGGGCGGAACCTCCCCCGTTAACAATTGAGTGACCTTGCTAGACAAATCAGAAATATTTTCAAGCAGCGTACTAGCTTCCTTCCTCTGAACGTCATTCAACTTCAGAGACAACAGATCGTTAACTCTATTTGAAAAGTGATGTAGCCTGGCTTGCACACGCTTAATTTGATTAGGAGAAGGATCATTTTCATCAAAAAAACTAACTACAGAGGCTAGCCCAGTAATATTCTCGACGATCGTGGAAAGAGAGTCGTCAATTTCTTTCTCTCCCAAGGTGGGGATGGAAATAGGCAACTCAAGGGACTCTCTAAGCTTGTTGGTGTCTACTGCAACCGTGCCTCCAGATTGCACATTTCTGATAGTTAACTCATAGATCAACTCCTCTTTGCGCAAATAGTTAAGATGGAGAACATCGCGAGGGCCGGGCATGATGACAGAACAATTTTGAAAAACTCAAAAAATTCCAGCAACTGAGAAAATGGTTAGAGTTCGGATCAAAACAATGTTTAGCCGTCAAAAGGGGCTAAAATGAGACCCATTCAACCACGCTCTGCTACCACTTGTTACCGTGTTTTAGTGGTAGGTAGAGGTGAAAGAAGGTGCGGGCGTGAACGGGTCTCAAACTACGGAATCAAAGTTAATGTAAAATTTAACAAGGTTATATTTTCTTTTTAAAATGAAGAAATAACAAGCATTGCAGGTACAGAGTAGCAAGTCAACAAAATGTAGGTACAAAATTTACTGGATTTGGGCTCAGCGCCCTTGCTTCACAATTCGTGGGCAAACAGCCCAACCTTACTTCAAAATAAGTTTTACCAGAGGGGCAGAAAACCCCATTCATGTTCAGGAGCACTTGCTCCAAATTACACTGAAAAGCCTCCACGAGGCATACAACACTCAATTTTCGAAAAGGAGCCACTCGCTCTCAGCTTTAAGCCTCTCAAAGGCCACACCAAACTCCACCTTCAAGTTGTCTTCACTGGACATAGACACAGGGGTAAAATACCCAACCTACTGAGGTCTATTAAAATGAAAAAGGGTAATTATATGACCTCTAAAATAACAATTTGAGAGGAGGCGATCTGCACTCCTAATACACTTGTTTCAAAACCTAATTTGGCTCTAGGCCACTGATGCAAGGGCTAATCCCATACTACGGAGGTGACTTTAGACAAGAAACAAATTTACATAATGTTAAGGAAGAATAGATTGAGAAAATAAGTTCACCTCGAGACAATATGAGTGGGAGCTCGAGAGGGTTAAGCACTCTCTATCCCAATATGTAGTTTAAAAGATAGAATAGATACAAGTTTCTTTACATTTTTAAGGAAGGTTACATAATGGAAAAACTTCGGACCCGCCCCGAGAGTTAAACTGCTGAGCTAGCAAGGAAAGAAGTTATTAATTGGCCATTACCTTGTTGTTGACCGCTGCCGAAGAAAGAGGCGCTTCCCGCCCCCTGCTATGTACTTTACACACTGAAAGATGGAACAGAAGTGGCCCTGAGACCCTAAAATCAGCAGTTTATATCCTCTCGCGGAAGGTTCGAGGCGTTAGGGGAATGAAAACACCCTCCCACAAACTCTTTATTAGGTAGGATACAGCAACATATTCAAGTTGGGGGAAGATACCTCGGATTGGTCAGAAATTAATTGAAGAAATTCGGGATTGGATACATACAAAACAAGGGGAAAGAGAGGGGTATACAGCCAACTTAAACAATAACAGAAAGAAATTTAACAAGAAACAAACTTTTGAAATGAAAATTTCTCCAGAAAAAAACAGTTCTTTTACTCCGCACTAGGGTGCACTATTGTTGATCTTCAGTAGTGTCCTCTAGAAGAGAAAGTTCACACTTCTTCCTACAAGCAAAACAAAAATACGTCGAAAATGACATAGTTCAAAAACTCCAAATTTTCCAGCAGAGGAGTTTCAATTGGCGCACATTTTAAATTAGCGGCGTGGAGGTGTACCGCCCGGTACAATTATTATTATTATTATTATTATTATTATTATTATTATTATTATTATTATTATTATTATTATTATTATTGTACCGGAGGTACAACCACCCCGTGAATTTAAAACTAGCGCCTTGTAACAGGCCATCTAGAACAGGGTATCTGAAACTCATTTCGGAAATAGTTTGAACATTTCTCGACAGATGTCGCTACTATCAACTTATGTTGCATTGTCTGGGGGTGAAGATGAACTATTAATTTTCAAAGTAGTTTTGTATGTCAAGGTTTCCTAAACTGAATTGTTTATAGTTTGGTTTTGGTGTATTAAATTTATCAAAATTTTTATATCTTCTCGCCAACTTAATATGTTAGCCAATTAGAAATTTTGTACATTTAGTTAAGCAACCAATCAGAAATTTTTGATATTTATTAAATTAACGAATAGGAATTGTGGGTTTGACAGGGTTTCGTCCAAGATAAATCTGCAACCTTCCTCTCCGCTATAAAAGCTATAAAAGCTGAGATCTTTGTGATCTGTACAGTCAGGAGGTTTAGAGTGTTTTCGTAGCGGAGGCAGGGGGAAGGCTCCCTCGTGCATCTTCGGGAGGTCCACCAGCTCAAGGTAATGGCAGATTCTACTAAACAACCTAATAGTCTTTGAAAGCTAGCCCGAGAGGAAAGTTCCAAATTCCTTTCGCAATGTAACTTTTATTTCTTAATGTACATTCTCAAACAAGTTTAAAGAACTTAACCGAACTTAGGGAATAAAGAGTGAGGTACCCTCTTGTATTCCCTCTCAACTTGATATTGAGGTGACTATGATTTTGTAACCTAAATCGATATCTTAATTTTGTAAAATTTCTCTCTATCTAGTCACCTCCGTAGAATAGGCTTAGCCTCTGTAACGTCGGACAATAAACCACACAGGTTTTTAAGTATTTTCATGTGAATTTCCAGGAGTGCAAGTAATCGCCTTCTAACTGATTTTCGACCAGTAACTTTAACCTCTTGTTTTTGCCAAAGGCCACGTACAGTAGAATGGGTACTTGTAACCCCTGGTGCAGTCAAACTTATTCACTTCATTTTAAGGCGAATCAGAGCCGATAAGACAGTGAATACTGTTGTTTTGTTAAATGTAGGTTGTGCCTTTGATAGGCCTGGGAAGTGAGAAATTTTAGAGAATATTCTCCTAAAGTGTAAATCTGTAGAGCAAAAACGCTCTCCCTACTGATGTAAAAATTGAGAGATCCGTCTCCCTGACTGTTGGTTAAAAGGAGCAGTAGTGCTCATGTAAAATTGGTAATTAGGGAGCTTCAAGCTTATGTTGTTAAATTCTCGTTATCTGATTATTCTGGTATTGTTACTCAAGCTCTCGAGCTAGATTTTGTACCTGATTTTGTTATTTGCTTAGCAAAGTGTACAATTTGAAAAGAAAATAGACAAAAAAGGAGAAACAAATATAGCTTAAATTTTAAAGTTGGTTTTAAGTTAATCTTCCGTCTTTTGTATATCCACCCAGTAATGCCCGCACCTTCTTTCACCTCTGACCACCACGGTATCCATGGAACAAGTGGTAGCAGACCGTGGTTGAATGGGTCTGGATAAAGCCCCTTTAGACGGCTAATCATAGGACCTGATACTGAACTCTAAACATTTTTTCTGATTTTAGAATTTTCAAAATTTTGTGAGCTTTTCACTCACCATGTCTGGTTCTCGAGAAGTCCTTGCACCGGGATACCTGCGCAAGGAGGAATTAATTTATGAACTCTTAATTAGGAAGGTCCAGACTGGTGACACGGTTGCGGCAGATATTGCGAAACTTAAAGAATCTTTAAGAAATTCCCATCTGTATCCCGGTATTTGGGGAAAAGATATTGATGAGGCTTTGTCCACCATGACTGATAATACCACTGAGCTAGCGCCCGTTGTAGGTTTCTTTGAAGTAAGCGACCCTTCTACCAATCAGCTTAAGCGCGTTATGCTAGACTGTTCCATTTTTAAAATAGGGCTAGAGAACTATTGTCTCTGAAACTGAAGGATGATCTTGCTAGTAAGCTAGTAATTTAGCCGAACACCACTCCGACATGATGAATAGGGTCAGTCAATTGTTGTCCGGAGCCGATAGTGGTAAGAGTGACCGTATTCAAACTGTAAACTTAACAACGGAAGAGGACTCTAGTAGGTCTGCTCAGAGTAGAAAATCGGTGGTTACACAAGCATCTGCCCCATCGGAACATGTATCTGAGCATCTAAAACAACTTCCACGTTTCTTTATTAGTAACGCAGCGTTTAAACCTTCTCAAACTTCAATACCGTTCCCTATTATTTTCCCAGGTTTTAGCAGCTTGCCCCACTCCTTAGCCATGTTGCTTAAGGGCATCTCCAAGTTTTCGGTAAACTAACGATGTGATTTCCTTTCTGAGAATCCTAGTTGAATTTTAGGATCATGCGTTGGTGTTCGCTCTGACTCATTCGTAAGTCCTCAAAATAATTTACCCGTATTCTGTAGGCATCCACTCGGATACAATTGTAAAGGCAATGGCTGACAGATTTTCTATTGAAGATTTCCATGCCCATCTTCTGGCTAACTTCATTCCAGCTAGAGCAATGTCATCTCTAACACAGAAGTACTACTTCCGAGTGCAGAGGTTGGACGAGAATTTGGCCGAGTTCATCCAAGACATGAAGTTCTATACGAGGATATTCGCTCTTCATTTTCCCGAAGATCAAATGGTATAGACCATTGTCGAAGGAATTCTCCTTCATACAGGTCGTACTTTTGTTTTCCTTCTCGACCTCAAACTTTATCTGAACTGGCAATGGCAGTGTCAGCCGAGGGAGTGAGGTACGCTGACACTTTACGATTCACCAGGGAGCCCCCTCCGTCATCCAACAGTTCTCGGCCGCCACCTCGCCGGACTTTCCCTCCACGCAAGTGTTATTCATGCAGATCGGCAGAACGCCTTCGGAATTTGTGTCCCTTGAAAAAACCTTGTGGAACTAGGAATGGAGCAGGCCCTTCCCAGGGTTGTTTTAAGTGCGGGTCGTTCGCCCATCTGCCCAAAAATTGTACTTCACTAAACAGCACACCTTCCTGTTCTACTTCTGGTGCTGCCTCCACTAATTTAGGCGATAGGAAGTGACTAGTTCAGCTTCACGTGGCTCAGCCTACGCTAAGTCGTACATCGAACCCTTTGAGGAAGATACCCTCTCTAATTTATACTTTGAAGGCCCAAGGTAATGCCTTAGAATTGATTCTGAGACCCCAGGATTCGTGCCATTTATTAAAATTGAGAAAAATAATGAACCCGTCACTGCGCTATTAGATTCAGGAAGCGTAAGCTCTATCATTTTTGGGCAATGGTACTTCAAATGGAAAGCCTGTTGTAAATTCCCAGATTATTGTTTGTCCTCTATTAAATGCATTTCCTCAAATTCTCCACCTTTAGAAATTTTAGGCTTCATTTTTGCCAAAGTTCGTATTTCCAAATTTACTTGGAAAATTAAGTTGTTTGTTGCTAAACAGTTGTCTTGCCCTGTGATATTGGGGGCCGATTTCATGTTTCATTCTAGTCTTGTACTCGATCTTCAGAGCCATTCCTCTTTTAAAATGTAATTCTGTGTCATTTTAATCTATTTCGCCTACCCAGCGTGAGATGTCGTCAGATCTTTGGGATTTACCTGAGCACCGGGCTGAGAGTATTCGAAGGTTGTGTCAGTCTTTTCGTGATATATTTTCGGAAACCCTTGGTATTACTGACCTAATTGAGTATAAGATTGTGGTAACGGGTTATATTCACGTAAAATTTCCTTCATATAGGCTATGTCCACCTAAAATGAAGACTCTTCAGGAGATTATCGACCAAATATTGAAGGTTGGCATTATTCGACCTTCAAAGTCGGTGTATTCATCGCCCATTTTTCTTGTACCGAAACCCCAAGATGGTTTCAGGCCTGTCATTGATTACATGGCTTTAACCGTAAGGTCGTGTTACAGTCTGTGCCCCTTCCTGATCTTCATTCTTGTTTCTCATGGTTCTTCACCATCTTAGATCTTAACCAAGCGTATAATCAGATTCCTCTGGCGGAAGAATCCAAACATCTTGACGGCTTTCGCTACTGATTGGAGTTTGTACGAATACAACCGCGTTCCTTTCGTGCTCCCCCCGGGCGCTTCTGTGCTTATTAGACTGCTGGATAGGGTCTTCTCCGACATCATATTTTATTATCTGTACCATTATCTTGGCGATGTCGTTGTATTTTCTGAAACATTTGAAGAACACTTAGATCATCTTAAGGAAGTTCTATATCGCCTTTGTAAGACTGGGTTGATAGTTCAATTATCCAAGGTAGCTTTTGCTAAGCCTTCTATGTCTTTCTTAAGGTATATTGTGCCGTCCGATGGAGTTTCTGTCGATCATTCTAGAACTCAGGCTATTCGTGACTTTAAGGCCCTTAACGTCGTTACAGGAATCGCAGGGTTCATTGGCATGGTGAATTACTTCAGGAAATTTATTCCCAACATTGCTAATAGGTAGGGAAGGGTATCATGTTCGAATGGTGGCCATCACATTAAGCTACGTTTAAAGATCTTAAGTTAGCTCTCTGTAACGCCCCAGTATAGGCTATGCCAGATTTCTTTAAGAGATTCTTAGTTCAAACCGAAGCCCCATTACCTGATGTTCCTGCTGTCCTTCTTCAAGAAACCGAACTTGGAAGGCGGCCTATTGTCTATGCGTGTAGGACCTTATTTGCTCAAGAAGCCAAGTACTCCATCTATGAATTAGAATGACTCGCTGTCATGTTTGTCTTGGAGAAGTTCCGCCTGTATATGGAGCATGTTAAATTTGAGTTAGAAACGGAATCAGGCTTTAAGTTGGGTTTTAGCTAGGCCTCATTGTGCAGGACATATTGCCCGTTGGGCTATTCGTATTTCAGCATTTCAATTCGATGTGCCACATATTAGGGGATCAGAGATTGTGGTCGCAGATGGGTTATCGCATGTTTTCTGGTGACATTGATTCCATTGAGCAGGAGGAAAGTTGTTCCCCTGCCATTTCCGTACCTTCTTGTGTTAGTGTTATCTTGACTGATGTTCCTATGTTATTTCGTGATACCGAAAAATATCAACGGGGAGATCCAGTGCTGGCTCCTATAATGGAAACCCTTTCTTCTGGGGAACATGTTGTTCCTTATGTGCTGAGGAATGGGATTCTGTGTTGTCCTTCGAGGCATGATCAGAGAATGAAAGTAGCAGTTCCAGCTGTTCTTGCGCCCATGATCTTCACGTACTGTCTCGAGACCCCATTAGGGGGACATTTAGACATCTTCGAAACCAGATAAAAATTAGAGAAATGTTAGTCTGGAAGAGTATTGACGTCGAAATCAGGGAAATGGTTAAAGCCTGTAAATATTGCTTGCTTAGTAATCCCACCTTGTCTACTATGCTAGGGCTATTGTCATCTCATCAAGCATCTCGCCCTATGGAGCGTTTGTATATAGATTACGTCGTACCCTTCCCTCATTCTAAGGGGAACGGGAACAAATTTTTCGTTGTGTGCGTAGATGGTTTCACCAGATTATCATAGTTATTTCCAACTAAGCTGGCTAACGTTCCGTCTACTATTTCATGCCTTAATACTATTTTTGCTTGTTTCATCCCTTGTCAGTATATAGTCTCCGATAACGCTAAGGCATTCACATCTAATTTATTCCGAACATTTTGACTTATCCATATCCCATGTCACTACTTATGCTTATTACCCTCAACCATATCTGGATGACCGCGTTTATCGTAATCTTCTCTCTGCTTTGATAGTCTTTCATAATGAAAATCATTCTAGGTGGGATACTTCTCTGCATTGGTTATATTTTGCGTTAAATGTGGCTGTTCACTCGAGTTTTCTCCTGCCTCTCTCATGTTTAAGCTTGTACCTAGCACGCCGTTGTCTAATCTATGGTCCATCAATGAGATATTGCCAGAGACAATAGATCCAGATAATATCAGGGACCTGTGGAAGAAGGCTAAGGGTAACTTTAATGCTTCGCATGAAAAAGTTAAAGAGAGATACGATCGTGGACGGAGACGAGATCAGGCCATGTAGAAAAATGTTGTATCTGTGGGCATGCTTGCCCCCAGATTACATGGACCGAGTACCATCTTGGATTTCTTAACACCGGTCACCCTTTTGGTGAGCAATCCAGCGACCGAAAGAACTTTTATGGTTCATTTGTCACAAGTAAAAGTCGTACGAAATCTTTGTTTTTCTGTGTAGGCTGTTAAGTAATGGCAGTGAGAAAGTAGTTATATTTCTTTCCTTTACAGCTTGAAATATTAATTTATATAAGTAGAATGTTGAGGCCTTCTGCACTGTTAAAATTATAATATAAATAAGATATGTTTTGTGACCTTGTACTACCTGTGTACAAACCTTCACCTCTAGAAAGATTGCTTTTCTTCCGTTTCCCGTCTGCCATTACCTGTCCCCCGCTTAAAAAACCGAGCCTGCATTTCACACACTCATCTTCGATGCCGCCCGCCTTATCTGCACCTTTAATACAAATATAAAGAAACTCTCCATAAAACAGTCACTGTCGCCCAGAAAATTATTGTTTCAGTGCCCTAATTGTCATCTGGGGCCGGGTCACAGCAATTGCCGAGTGATGCTAGCGCGGGGTAGGGTCCACCCCACTCTGGTCCAGTCTCCTTCACTACGGAAAACTTGAGCACCATCCTTATCGGCGAGGGCTGAGTTGCGGTTCTACAACCGCCCAATTCATCATTGGGCAGAAGTTTTATCTTTGATCCGTAGCGACCATTACCATGTCTACACCTCTCAAGGTAGTGGGAGAGATCTGAGGGTACTTGGAGGGTCCGGGGGACCCCACCCTGGCATCGGCAGTGGCGGCCGCACTTGCCGTCAAACTTGGACAGTACTTACCGGATTTCTACGGCTTCATAAATACTTTCAGACTTATATACTGCATAATAACTTGCAAGTAAACTCTCCATCAAGTAATTTTCTGAGTGCAAACTTCAACTTCAAATTTTTCTAAAGGGTATAATTTCAAAACTGTGTCACCTGTGTAAGGACTTTAGGGGGTAGAGGTCTGTACCGGAGGTAGACCCGCCCCGTGCAATTAAAGCTAGCGCCTTGTAGAAGGCCATCTAGAACAGGAAATCTGAATCTTCTTTTAAACCTACAACCTGTTTTACAGTCAACGACCGGTCATGGATAGGATTAATGAATCCCCCAACTTGCGGCGAGGATAGAAATTGTGCCGGCTGCCGAAGCCCGTCGCACTCCTCTGGGGCAATAATGAATGACTGACTGATGAAATGAAATGATATAGGAGAGTGCTACTGGAATGAAAGATGACAGGGAAAACCGGAGCACCCGGAGAGAAACCTGTCCCGCCTCCGCTTTAACCAGCACAAATCTCACATGGAGTGACTGGCATTTGAACCACGTTATCTAGCGACGAGCGGCCGGCGCGCTGCCGCCTGAGCCAAGGAGACTCAGGAAATCTGAAATTCATTTCGGAAATAGTTTGAACATTTCTCGACAGATATCGCTACTATAAACTTATGTTGCGCCCTCTAGGGTGAAGATGAACTATTAATTTCTATCTCTTCCTACCAACCTATTATGTTAGCCAGTTATAAATTTTGTACATTTCTTTAAGTAACCAATTCGAAAGTTTTGATATTTATTAAATTAACCGATAGGAATTGTGGGTGTGTCAGGTTTTCGACCCAGAGAAATCTGGAACATTCCTCTCCGCTATAAAAGCTGGGACATTTCAGGCCATGTTGTCTTTGAGATCACTCCAGTCTAGAGTGTGTTCGTAGCGGAGGCAGGGGGAAAGGGCTCCCTCGTCCATCTTCGGGAGGTCCACCAGCTCAACGTAATGGCAGATTATGCCTAGCTAGCTGGAGGGGAAGATTTCAATTTTATTTCGCCATGTAACTTTCATTTCTTAATGGAAATTTTCACACAAGTCTCAGATAACTTGGTGTGTCTGTACGGAGAATGTTGTGAACAAACGAAACAGAGTGAAGGTTTCATCTCTCCGCCAAATATAACCACGACAGCTGTTCAAGACGAGGTGATATATGACAGTACCTGGGCATATTTAATACAAAACGGACGCACGTATGATAAGCCCGCTGAAGTTTAGCGTTGTGTGGCGTTTAGGTTGTTGTATATTACAGTCACCATAATCGAAGATAGGTAGAATTAAACTTTGAACAAGTAACTTTCTCGTATTTAGTGGAAGGAGATCCCGTAAATGTTTAAAGGAGTGCAAAAAAAAGGATACTCGTTGACAAATTTTCGCCGTGTGCTCCGTCCAGTTTAAGCACTTATCAGAAATGAGGCCAAGGTTTTTACAGTTTCGTTTATTGGTACTGGTGTTGCGTGGAATAGGATTAGAGGAATTTTAACACTTTTCAGTTTGGTATAATAATTTTTGGATCCTATTATGATTGGTTGCGATTTGAATGGATTGACTTTAAGATTATTATTTTTAGTCCAGTCTTTTATATTTTTCAGGTCATTGTTTAGTTTGTTAATGTCTAGTTGGATGTCTTTCGGGTTTGTATGTATATATAGTTGAATGTCATTTGCGTAGAAATGGTATTTACACGTTTGTATATGTTCTGGTAGGTCATTTAAGTACAATGGAAATAGCAGTGGCGCTAGAATACTGCCCTGAACTACGCCAACTTCAGTTTGTTGCCAGTATGATACTTTCATACCTGCTGACACGCACTGCTGCCGCCCAATTAAATAAGAGTGTAGCCACGCCAGTGCGCTTGAAGAAGATTTTTGTGCTTGTAGCTTAGCTAATAATATTTCCCTGTCCACACAGTAAAGTGCTTTACTTAGGTCTAAAAGTACAAGGATAGCCATTTGCCCGCTGTCCATTCCTACTTGAATGTCATTTGTAACTTGTAGTAGTGCTGTGGTTAGGTGTAAATCCTGACTGGTATTTGTCGAGTAAATTGTGTTTGTTAAGGTAATTTGTTATCTGCTTGTGAACGACCTTTTCTAATATTTCACTAAGACAAGGAAGTATGCAAATTGGTCGAAAGTCTTCAGGTTTCGTTGGAGAACAATTTCAGAGAGTCTTTTAAGTAATGTCAAATTTATTCCGTCACATCCAGTAGCCTCTGACTTTATTTCATGAATTGCTTCTTTGGCGTCTTAAGAGTTACATGTGAAAAATAAAACTCTTCTTCGTTGTGTTTTCTTTTCGTATATAGTCTGTCGATTGTTTCTCTTTTAGTTCGTTCGTCTGTTTGTGAGTTTTGTCAACAGACATATGTATTTAATTCGTCTAATGGCAAGTCAGTGTTGTTTTCGTGGGTTTTATTTTTTTGTCAAACCAATGTTCCGAAGAATTTTCCAAACATTGTCAGAATTGTTATTTTTTGAAATTTGATGTGTATGGCGTATCTTAGCATTCCTGATGATCTGAGTTGTTATGTTACGCAATTTTTGTACTTTTCAAAATTGTCTGTGGTTGGATTTTTTCTATAATATTTGTAAGCTGCATTTCTTTCCTGCTCTTGCGTCAGCCAAAGGTGATGGTTTTCGTTTCACTCGTGCTGTCCGTATGGGGGCATGTTTATCATACAGTCCTAAAAGTAGTTCGTTAAACAAGGTTATTTTGTCGTTAATGTCATGTACGTGCTGTATGTTGTGCCACGGTGTTTTGAATGCGTCCTCAATGAATGCCTCTTCGTTTAGGCTTTTGAAGTCTCGATAAGAAATTAAAGCTCATATTTGGGGCATTTCAGTGAGTAAGTTGCGTAGATAAAGTCATGTTGGGAAAGTCCGGGAGATGGCTGTTGTCCGTAAGTCTGCATTCTATCAATATTTTTTGTAATAACTAGGCTAAATCCATTAGTGCATGGAAGTAGCTGTGTGGTGTGTAGGATTTAGGGGAAGGATCGTCATAATGAGTGAGGTAAGCATGCTTTTGAGTCGTCTAGATTCAGCAGAGTCACATTTTATCACGTCAGTATTGAAGTCACCCATTAAAATAACATGCTCGTACCTGGGTAATAGGTCCTGTAGTGCTTCCTCCAGGTCTTCGATATATCTCGTCTTCGGTGCACGATACACAACACCCAGTAAACACTTAACACTGCGAATTTGTAATTCAATAAATAGAAACTCCGGCCCGTTGTGAAATTCACTTGGTGTTTTGCGCGTTTCTTTGAATTTCATATCCTTGCGCAGATATATCCCTACACCTTCTCCACCTTTTCCTACTCTGTCGTTTCTTGTCACCGTGTAACCCTCGATATGTACTAGTGAAGACGGGATACTTAGTTTCAACCACGACTCAGATATTAAAATGGCATGGAAGTTGTTAGATATTGTGTCTGAGAATTCAGTGAAATGGAAAAGAAGGCTCTGTGTGTTCACGTGGCCCACCTGCAGAGAGCCTGGAGGTACAGGAGGAATGTCGCTGGGGCAGCCAGCAGTGGTTTGGGAAGGAGTGAGTGTAGTTTGACCGGTCTGCGTTTGGGGAGGGGAGATTTAAAGGTTGTAATCAGAGACATTTGTTTCCTTTAACCTAAGAAAAGCCAACTTAACAGTTTCTAAATGCTAACTGAAATAGTTGCCTGGGATTTAGTTAAGCCTAATCTAAGTTATCAATTAAATTTAACTGATACATTTATAAATCTAGATATTTTCCTATTGAATTACAGTTTTCGCTTAGGCTCATGATTAACTAATGCTGTTTAGTTCTTGGCGATTTGTGACCCGAATTTTCCTGTTACCTCGTTTCACTATCACTGTCCCGTCCTTCGACCACGTATTTTTCACGCCGTACTTCGAAATTGCATCCTGGAGAAGCCGTAGTGTTAGGGGAGTGATGAGATCTTCTCGGATAGTTTTGTTTGTGCCCTTCAGTTTTTCTTGTGTGTGACATTGCGTTCCTTTTCCGATAGGTCACAAACTTCACTATTATTGCTCTCGGACGACCACCTTCTCTTTTCCTACCCTGTGTGACCTATCAATGTCTTCTAGACTGTGATCGACCCCAATTTCCTCGGCGATATTTAAAATTATGTCGTCCGTTTTCTCATGTGTGGACTCTGCTACACCGAACACTCGCCAGCACTGGCGCCTCTTGTACTGTTCCAGATCGTCGGTCTTCTCCTGTAACTGGGACTCTAGTCTCTTTTTTGATTTTGTCCCTATCTTTGAGAGCACTCCGCAAGTCTTCAATTACCTTAGTATTGTAGTCTATAGACTCCTGCAATTGATCCACCACTACCTTTGTCACTTGCTCCTGTATTAGGTACCAGTATATATAAAATTTGAAATTTTGATTAAACGATAGTTTATGCTTTCCATCAAGTATTGCTTATTCAAGAACACCTATAACGGCATTTGTATGACGGTTAAATTTCAACATTTCGAGGACCTTCTCCTTTTTTGGACTGTTGCAGATATGTTTTATGACAAAGATGGCAGAGGAAACGTCTAGGAGTGGGAAGGGTACGACAGCCACCTTACTTGTGGTTAAGACCTAGCACTTACCTGGTGTGAAAATAAGGAAACCATGGAAAACCATCTTCAGGGCTGCTGACCTGTGGTTAGAACCACTAACTCCCGAATGCAGGCTGATAGTTACGTGTCCTAAATCACACAGCCACTTACTCGGTTTGTCTGTGAGTTAGAGCACCCTCACTTATTTTCAAAACCCGTCACCCATGGTGTAGAGTGTAAAAAGAGGCAAGTTTGTGATGTAGACATGTGTTATTCATGCAGTGTCGATAAAAATAATGAGATTGTGATAATTACGAGGTCGAACAAATAAAAACATTATGGACATATGACCTTCGATACAGTGACTACTATACTTCGCCAAATCAAGTCGAAGTTCGCTACTAACGAGGAAATTATTAGTTTTAAGAAAAGACATAAAAAAGCACAGGAAAAAATACCATTATATTCGGGATCGCGATATCATCATAGATGAGAAGAAAGAAGAATACAGGACAGTTCATTAAGTACAAAAATTGAAAGCAGCCCCAGCGAATACACGTGACATAAGTTACCCATTGACCATTACAACAGCAGATCGTTTCGAAAGTCTTGCTAATTCGGAAGAAGACATTGTAGTTGAATGTACGGGAGAAATTCTTAATAAACAGAGTAAACCAAAGGTGGTTAAGCAGAAAATCGTGTTATTGAACTTCGAGACTCTATAGTCAGGAATGTGAGTAAGAATATGAAGAATTCAATTGTGTACTGTTATTCAGCGATCCAGGTTACTAAACTTACTCTAGAAGTTGATATAAAGTTGATGATGTAAAAGAAGGACTGGATATTGTAGTGATTCATGCAGGTGCGAATAATATTAACACCTCTCCGACACCACCAAGTGAAGCATAAATTCGTAGGTGCGAAAGTGTGCATACGTTTAGTGGTATACAGACGTGATGTTGACTACAGATACATTCTTGCGATTAATTAGTGCCTTGACTGGATTTATGAGGAGATGACTTGCTATTAATTAATGGTAATTCACGGATAGAAGACAGGGACATTGGAAGAGACGGTCTGTATTTCAAGAGAAGGGGATCTTCAGATTTCGACAGGCTATTAAAAAGAGTAGCAGACAGCCTCCGAACGGGAAACGAGTAATGGAGCTTAGCGGTAGTCGTGTGAATTCCAACACAACCCCAAACGCTGAGACTTCTCGCACGGTAATTACACCAGTAGATATATATCAGTGTAATAATAATAATAATAATAATAATAATAATAATAATAATAATAATAATAATAATAATAATAATAATAATAATAATAATAATAATAATAATAATAATAATAATAATAATAATAATACCGGAGGTACACATGCCCCGTGCATTTAAATTAAGCGCCTTTGATAAGCCCATCTAGAACTTGGTCGTCAAACTGTTTTATATAAGAAGTTTGGACATTTCTCGACAGATATCGCTACTATCAACTTATGTTGCGCCCTCTGAAGTGAAGATGGACTATTAATTTTCAAAGTAATCTTGTATATCAAGGATTTCTAAACTGAATTGTTTATAGGCTAGTTCGTTTCTGATGTTCAAAAGTTACCGCCAACTTAAAATTTCTGCCAGTGAGAAAATGTGTACATTTATTTAAGTATTCAATCACGGTTTTTGGTATTTATTTTATTGTCCAATGAAAATTGCTTGTGTGTGAGGGTTTCGACCCAGAGAAATCTGGAACCTTCCTCTCCGCTAAAAAGCTACGACATTTCAGGCCATGTTGTCTTTGAGATCGCTCCAGTTTAGAGTGTGTTCGTAGCGGAGTTAGGGAGAAAGGACTCCCTAGTCCATCTTCGGGAAGTCCAGTAGCTTAAGGTAATGACAGATTCTGCTTAACAATGTGATCGTCTTTGAAAGCTAGCTCGAGGGGAAGATTTCAATTTTCTTTTACCATGTAACTTTTATTTCTTAATGTAAATATTCACACAAGTCTAAATAACTTACTCGAACTTAAGGTATAAAGAGTGAGGAACCCTCTTGTATTCCCTCTCAACTTGATATTGAGATGACTATGATTTTGTAACCTTTAAATTCATCTCTTAATTTTGTAAACTTTCTCTACATCTAGTCACCTCCTTAGTATAGGCTTAGCCTCTGTAACGTCGGGTCATCAGGCCATCTACGGTATAAGTATTTTCATGTGAATTTCAAGGAAGTCAACAGTTCGCCTTCTACCATTTTTCTTTTCGGCCAGTAACGTTAACTTTTCGTTTTTACCAAAGGCCACGTACAGTAGAATGGGTACTTGTTACCCCTGTTAAACTCAATTTCGTTCACTTCAATTTAAGACAATAAGACTGCCGAGCAGTTTAGATAGAGAATACTGTGTAATTTTGTTAAATGCACGTTGTGCCTTTAATAGGCCTGGAACTTGTGAAGTGTAAATTTGTAGAGCAAAGACGCTTTTCCACTGATGTAAAAATTGGAAGATCTGTCTCCTTGACTGTTGGCTGAAAGGAGCAGTAGTGCTCATATAAAATTTGTAAATAGGGAGCTTCATGCTCAGGTTGTTAATTTGTTATTATCTGACCTTCTAACATTGTCACTCAAGCTCAGGAGCTAGGTTTTGTACCTGATTTGTTATTTGCTTAGCAAAAGTGTAAAGTTTAAAAAGAATTGAAAACAGAAAAAGAAATATACCTCTAATTTTTAAGTTTAAATTAATATTTCGACTTTTGTGTATCCGCCCATTCATGCTCGCACCTTCTTTCACCTTTCTGCTCCACAAAACACGTAAACAAATGGTAGCAGAGCATGGCTGATTGGGCCTGGATGAAGCCCCTTTTTACGGCTACTCATAGGATTTGATACCGAACTGTAATTTTTTTCTGTTTTGGGGATTTACAAAATTTTGTACGCTTTCCACTCATGATGTCTGGTTCTCGAGAAGTCCTTGAACTGGAATACCTGCGCAAGGCGGAATTAATCTATGAACTGTTAATTAGGAATGTCCAGTCAGGAGGCACGGTTGCGGCAGATATTGCAAAACTTAAAGAATCTTTAGAATTTCCCATCTGTATCCCGACATTTGGGGAGAAATGTATTGATGAGGCTCTGTCCACCATCACTGACAATGCCACTGGGCTAGCGTCCATTGTAAGTTTCTTTGAAGTAAGTGACCCTTCTATCAATCAGCTTAAGCGTGTTCAAGCTAGACTTTCCGTTTTACAATAGGGCTACCTACCACCACTTGTTCTGTTTAATTATCGGTGGCCAGTAACCTTAATTAATGTCTCTCAGATTTTAGGGGTAACATTTTGCATATAACCACACGTAGATCTGTATCATTTATTATTGCTTATTGTGGAATACCATGTTATCCAAATAATTACTTAACTACGAAAGATTGTTCTGATGTAAATCCAGAACTGAGAAAAATGAAATTCGTTTGCTTTGTTACGGTGCATTTTCATATGTTTCGTCGAACGACTTCATTTTCTTGTCGTCTTGGTTACATTTATTAATTCTGAATTGTTTTTGTTTTCCTGATTAAGTATGATTTTGGAAATTCTGCTTGGGACTTGAACAGCAACGGACGCGTTTAGGGTGTAATTCCCTTATGAAAGGATTTTATAGAAAAGTCTTGACCGGTTGAATTCTGATATGAACTGTACCGTATTTCGTGGAAATATTAATTAATTAATTTGAATTAATATTGGTGATATCTTTGAATTTACATGTGACTGATTAATTCTTTCGTCGTGTAACCTTGTAAATGGAAATGTTTTTGACAGGTTGGGTTCTGATATGAACTGTGCCTTGTTTCGTTGGGATATTAATCAATTAATTTGAATTAATATTAGTGATATCCTTGTATTTACATGCGAATAATTAAATCTTTCGTGGCGTGTCCTTGCGAAAGGACTTGTTGAAAATGATCTTGATCGATTGGGTTCTGATATGAACTGTACCATGTTTCTTGTGAATATTAATTAATTCGAATTAATCTCGAAAATATAATCTGAAAATATTTATTTCTTCGCGTATCCTTAAGAAAGGACTTGATTCTGAATGGTCGTGACCGGTTGGTTCTGATGTGAACTGTACCTTTCTTCTGCGAGGGTATTTATTATTTATTTTAATTATCCTTGGTAATATCCTTTAATTCATTGAAATGTATTAATTCCTTCATGGTGTGTCTTACTGTAAAAACTTAATTTAGTCGATACCGATTTCAATTACATTATTCCTGTTTCGTACTTTATCTTCAGTTATATCCTCCGTGTACCTCTCTATTTTACTTATATTATTACGGTTGTTACCGTAACGAGGATATTAATATAATTGTCCTCCATTTAACCTTCTGTCTTATTATTAATGCAACCACGTCTTCATTTCTTTTATTTTGGCTATTCGTCTGTAATTTACTTTATTCTTGTTGATCTTAAATATTGTAATTTACTGTTGTGAATTAAATTTATCGAGTCTAAACTAGGTGGTATCCTTCAAATGTAAATTATGGAGTATTATACTGTACCGTAAGTTCAAAACAATTCATTAATTAATAATTCAAATTTTGCTAATTCTTCGGGAAGCTATTGTGACCTTATCTGTTTTATGACTGTGGAAGTTAACTTAATTGGTAATTTTATAATTAAAAGTCATCACTCAGGACCTCGAACGTCATAATCGCACTAAAGCTCTGACCTTACTTTCCACCAAGACGACTCCAATCCTCAGACCGTAATATAAAAGAAACATGGCGGCCGAAGTAGCCGGATTGCTGGTATTGGCTAACACGAAAATATCACTTACATATTATATAAACGGCGGTAATTTAACATGATAAATGTAACATCATAGGGAAAATCACTTTTACACGAATGAAAACGCTTCGCCAACAAGTACACACCACATATAATCAACTAGAATCACAAATGTTCTACTAGAAAGAGACCAAAAAGGTGATTATTTAGAAATTTCAATTCGTCAAATATCGTTTTCTCTTAGATTTCAACTCGCTGTATAGATGAAAATACATGATAAAACTGTTAAACTGATATTTCTAACATCACTTTGAATATTTCAAAATAAATTAAGGTGCGAAATTCCTCGTTTTATTCGCTCTCATGAGAACTGTGAAACAAAATTTGTAACCTTAGTTTTGAAGTGGCGGACAATTTCTTATGTTCAGCACCCAATGAATGGGAAGTATACCCGAAATAATAATAATGTCATTGGCTTTACGTTCCACTAACTACATTTTTCACGGTTTTCGGAGACGTCGAAGTGCCAAAATTTAGTCCTGCAGTAGTTCCTTTACATGTCAGTAAATCTACCGACGCAAGTCTGACGTATTTGAGCACCTTCAAATACCACCGGACTGAGCCAGGATCGAATCTGCCAACTTGGGGTGAGGAGGACAGCGCCTTAACTGTCTGAGTCACTCAGCACAAGTACACCAGAAATGATAATGTTAACCCAATGAACGGCCCTGGTCCTGACAATGTTAACATAATGTTGACATATGGCATAACAGCACTTCACACAATGATAGTAACTTTAGTAATGAAACATTCAAACACTAAAGATATAATTCACCGAGCTCGATAGTTGCAGTGGCTTATGTGCGACCAGTATCCAGTAATCGGGAGATAGTGCGTTCAAGCCCCACTGTCGGCAGCCCTGAAGAGGGTTTTCCGCGGTTTCCCATTTTTACACCAGGCAAATTCCGGGGCTGTACCTTAATAAAGGCCACGTCCGCTTCCTTCCAATTCCTAGGCCTTTCCTATCCCATCGTCGCCTTAAGACCTGTCTGTGTCGGTGCGACGTAAAGCAAATAGCAAAAAATGATATAATAGGTCTTTACCCATTAAGAAACATGAGTGCAAAATCTCTATTGACTAAACATTGATATTTAACCACATGGGCGAGCTTCAGTTCGGCGCTGTCTGTTTGATAACAGATAACCACAGCATGAATCTGAAGGTGTTGGTAGTGTAAAACCCTACGTTACAAACCCAGCTAATCCCTCAAGTCACTATTTCTTCTGTGTAACAGTATACAGATTGCTCCATCTGTCACAATTAGAAGTTTCGTTATAGGCCTACTCCAAGATCCAGCCAAAAATTTCTGCAGGGAAAGCACAGATTATTGAAAAATAAACTTGCATCTAAATAACTCGACATTTGGAGCACATAGACACTGACGGAGTAACACAATATCAGTTACATTCTACCTAAATTAATATTTTTCGAGGAACACGAATAGTTTGGAAGTAGAGAAATGGCTTCCCTAACCTCAGACTTATTCTCAAAAGGATGTATGCACGCTACAGTTTTCTCATGGACTTCAAAATAATCACGATGTATATTCCTAATCCATTTTTCTCTTAATGTTCTATTCCTTACGAAACTCAAGAATAGTTGTATGAGAGGCATTGCCATGGTTAGACTAAAACCTGATCCACCTAGTGCACTCATGTTCTTTAATGGATAAAAACACGATCAAAACAAGCACATTCTCACATTACTGTGTATAATTAATTAATAATTAATTAATCCTATGTGTCTGAGGATTGGAGTCGGTCTTGCTTCCACATATTGTCCTCGATAAAGTGAATAGTTAATCAGTTGTTTCTCCTTAATTTATCTATGTTTGAAGTTTTATCTGTGTATGCGATTTCTTATCGGTTTTACTGTTTTCTGTCTCCGTACTATTTCGTTGTGGAGTTCATTTAGTACGTATGTTTGTTGATTTGTGTCAGTCACACAGTGTTACAATTTATTTGTTAATTCATTCGGGTGTGTCTATACTATTGCGTAACTTAAAATATTATTTGTCGGGGTTCTCCCACTCATTCGTAATTTATATTTATTGTTATTTAAATGCCACCCTCACAGTAATTTTCGTTATATATCCCATTTTCGTTTTCGTTTCTGCGTGGGGCAATTTACGTTTAATCTAGGTCAATTGACATGAATTTTAACGGAATTTCTTCGGACCCATAAATAATTCCAATAAAGATATTGCTCAGATTAATCCATGTTCCTTTATGGTTTAGATTCGACTGAAATGTATCCCAACCCATTGCCTTGACAAATATTAGCCTGTTATTAATTCCGTTTCCTTTTCTAGCTTTCAACTCGGTTTCAAATTCATTGTCCTTTCGTAACTAACTTTAAGATCATAGGTAAATTTTAAGAACTTCATTGGTATAAGTCACGTCCTCTACCTGAACATGATAATTATGTTTAACTGTCTTAACATACTCATCAATCAATCAATCAATCAATCAATCAATCAATCAATCAATCAATCAATCAATCAATCAATCAATCAATCAATCAATCAATCAATCAATCAATCAATCAATCAATCAATCAATCAATCAATCAATCAATCAATCAATCAATCAATCAATCAATCAATCAATCAATCAATCAATCAATCAATCAATCAATCAATCAATCAATCATCTACACCTAGGGCTACAGACCATGTGATAGATTTCCTATCAATTGTTTACCGAGCATTTTCTTAAACATTTTCAGAGAACGTGAATATTTATCAAACATTTCCCTCGATAATTTATTCCAATTCCTTATCCTTCATCCTATAAATTCATATTTTCCCCAATTAACCCTCTTGAATTCAGCTTTAGCTTCATCCATTGCCTACTTTTAAACGTTCCGCTTAAGCTTATTTGTATACTGATGTCATTCTACGCCATCTCTCTAGTGACAGTTCGGAACATAGCACTTAGTCCACTATCTCGTCCCCTTACTCCCAACTCTTCTCAACTCAAAGATTACAACATATTCGTAACACTACTCGTCTGTCTAAAATCACCCAGAACTAATCGTGCTGCTTTCTTTTGGACATTTTCCAGTTCTCGTATCAAGTAGTCCCAGTTTGTGTTCAATACACTAGAACCATATTCTAATTGGTGTCTTACCAGAGACTTATATAACTTATAGACCTTTTTTTTGATAAGTGTGACTTTGTCTATAATGTACACTGACTGACAGAGCAAATGCAACACCAAGAAGGAGTGGTCAGAACTTTATGCCAATTGCAGGGTAGACTGACGTCACTGAGGTATGCTCATGATGTGAAATGCGCCGCTGTGCTGCGCACGTAGCGAACGATAAATGGGACACGGCGTTGGCGAATGGACCACTTCGTACCGTGATTTCTCAGCCGACAGTCATTGTAGAACGTGTTGTCGTGTGCCACAGGACACGTGTATAGCTAAGAATGCCAGGCCACCGTCAACGGAGGCATTTCCAGCAGACAGACGACTTTACGAGGGGTATGGTGATCGGGCTGAGAAGGGCAGGTTGGTCGCTTCGTCAAATCGCAGCCGATACCCATAGGGATGTGTCCACGGTGCAGCGCCTGTGGCGAAGATGGTTGGCGCAGGGACATGTGGCACGTGCGAGGGGTCCAGGCGCAGCCCGAGTGACGTCAGCACGCGAGGATCGGCGCATCCGCCGCCAAGCGGTGGCAGCCCCGCACGCCACGTCAACCGCCATTCTTCAGCATCTGCAAGACACCCTGGCTGTTCCAATATCGACCAGAACAATTTCCCGTCGATTGGTTGAAGGAGGCCTGCACTCACGGCGTCCGCTCAGAAGACTACCATTGACTCCATAGCATAGACGTGCACGCCTGGCATGGTGCCGGGCTAGAGCGACTTGGATGAGGGAATGGCGGAACGTCGTGTTCTCCGATGAGTCACGCTTCTGTTCTGTCAGTGATAGTCACCGCAGACGAGTGTGGCGTCGGCGTGGAGAAAGGTCAAATCCGGCAGTAACTGTGGAGCGCCCTACCGCTAGACAACGCGGCATCATGGTTTGGGGCGCTATTGCGTATGATTCCACGTCACCTCTAGTGCGTATTCAAGGCACGTTAAATGCCCACCGCTACGTGCAGCATGTGCTGCGGCCGGTGGCACTCCCGTACCTTCAGGGGCTGCCCAATGCTCTGTTTCAGCAGGATAATGCCCGCCCACACACTGCTCGCATCTCCCAACAGGCTCTACGAGGTGTACAGATGCTTCCGTGGCCAGCGTACTCTCCGGATCTCTCACCAATCGAACACGTGTGGGATCTCATTGGACGCCGTTTGCAAACTCTGCCCCAGCCTCGTACGGACGACCAACTGTGGCAAATGATTGACAGAGAATGGAGAACCATCCCTCAGGACACCAGCCGCACTCTTATTGACTCTGTACCTCGACGTGTTTCTGCGTGCATCGCCGCTCGCGGTGGTCCTACATCCTACTGAGTCGATGCCGTGCGCATTGTGTAACCTGCATATCGGTTTGAAATAAACATCAATTATTCTTCCGTGCCGACTCTGTTTTTTCCCCAACTTTCATCCCTTTCGAACCACTCCTCCTTGGTGTTGCATTTGCTCTGTCAGTCAGTGTATATAATTCAGTAAGAGTATATATGTATATGTACTTATAGTATTAATGCTTCTGATACGAATAAATAAAATAAATCAGCACGACGAATCCTCTCGGCCGTTATTCTTCGCTTTCTACAAAGCTAGATCGGGGCCGCTATCTCACCGTCAGATAGCTCCTCAATTTTTATCACGTAGGCTGAGTGGACCTCGAACCAGCCCTCAGGTCCAGGTAAAAATCCCTGACCTGGCCGGGAATTGAACCCGGGGCCACCGCGTAAGAGGCAAGCACGCAAACCCCTACACCACGGGGCCGGTAGTAGTATATATTTGATATATGGTACTGTCTCCCAACCCAAAGCTTCTAGTATACCCGCAGTTAAAATGTTAAGTAAAGTTCATATTTGTACAGTATCTATTGATCTTGATTATCGTCTGTTCTTCATATGGCATCTTTTCTAATATTAATGCGCAGTCATTGACTTTCAGTTGATTTGCTAGGGTCAAAGAGATTTGAAAATGAACATTTCTGTGTTTGCCTGCCTAATTGGCCCACAAATAACCGACGAATAACCTACCAGAGAGCGACAACCAACTTCAAAAGTGGCGACAGAGTATGTGTTCAACGACTTTCTGCAAATTCATTGTGCAATTTACTGTGTCATTTTCCTGAACCTAATCATCACCGAAATCACGCCCTTTGTCGTCATTGTCACTATTAGGTGCTCTTTCATGCATTATAAATTGTCCTGATTTCATCAACAACGTATTCTTCTAATAATTGATACCCGTACTTCCTTTTTTAATCAGTGGCTAGTTGTATAGTTCTCTTCTGTATTTAACACGTGCCTTTGTGGGTACGGTATTTAATCTCTTCTGTCGTCAGACGTACGTCGATTGCTGGAGGATGAATCACTCTCAGGAAATTATCTGCCTGCAGGTTAACAGTGCCTGATTGACGGATGTTTTTTTACACACAAGCGATGAGAAGGCTCTCACTAGTCTAATGCTGTTCATTACAGTCTCAGTTTGTAGTCATCTAGTTTCTCCATGCGCTTTCTGGAAGGTACAACGAGAATGTTCCATTTATAGCCGAAGCTTGAATATTCTAGTAACCCATCATCGAGGTATAAATACAAGGCCGCCGCGAACGATTTGGGTTGTCGTTAGGTCGGATGTCGAGTGAGTATCTGGACTGAAGACTGTGTACTCCCTTAGTGTGCTGTGTGTGTGTACTACTGTGAACTGAGGACCGACGCAGAGTCAGCGAGTGGAGCAGCTATCGTGAGTATAATTGGAACAGTGTTAATGGTAGTGTGGTGAGGAGTACGGTGCTGCTGTTTAGCCCTGTTGAATTGTTGCTGTTTAGCTGATCATTGCATGTGACTGTGTAAATCACTGGAGTCGAACAAAGGAACAGTCATCGTGTGTTGTGCAGCCAGTAGCCTTTGTTCAAACCTAGCTGTCTGTACGCACCTGCGGACTGGCGTGACTAGACTTACCAGAGCAAGTGCAAGATCTGTCAATCAGGATTATAGCTTCCTCCAGGTAAAAACTGTCCATCTGGAGTTCTTTTTTGAGAAACTTGTAAATAGATAGCAATTAGTGTGTGGTCAGTCATGTTTTAATAGAATTGTGTGCATATGTGTGTGTGCTTTTATTGGGTCATCCTGAAATATATTTGAGTAATAAATCAGTCGGTGTTTTATTCGTAACAATCTGCATGTCTGCATGTCTTAGGTACTTGGATACAAACAATTAATGAACAAGAAGATTTGTATTTGTGTCCCGAAACAACTGAACAGAATATGTTAGGGGGCATATGGAAATGGATTCTCTTTAATAGGGCAAAGTGATGTCCATGGCTTCTCATGCTTTGTCAACATGTATTTTCAATTTTTGGAGAGAGTTGTTTTTATTACATACGCATTTTACAGCGGCGAGATATGCAATTACTGTATCGCTAGTTCTGAACCATTTAAACAGGTTATTATTTGTTTTTGTCACTGATATGAAATCATGAGTGGAGGTATTCCATGAGTGTCAACAGCGCAATACATGCTTTACAGCGGCGAGATATGTAATTACTGTATCGCTATGTCTGAACAATTTAAACATGTTATTATTTGTCTTTGTTACTGATATTAAATCATGGCTGGCGGTCGCACGAATGGAATCTGCCATTGGGTGAAGATTTGCCCCATGAAACGCCAATCCCATAATTCATGACAGCGAGAAGTTACTGTTCTTATTTATTTTATATGCTTATTCTTACCATTCTTCCTCCCGACTACAACGATGATTAGTGTGTCGATAACATTGCCTCATCGTTTTAGGTCTTTTTATACCGCCTAAGTTGGCCATAACTTCTCGCTGTCTTGAATTATGGGAGCGACGTTTCATTGGCCTAATCTTCAACCAATGGCAGAGTCCATTCGCGCCACCGCCAGCCATAATTATTATGTTATTTATGCTGGTGAGAGTTATGCAAAGGTTTACCTTGTTCACTGTAGCCGTGCAACACTGCCTGCTCGATCTGCATCCGATGGCTGCTTATACTGCCTGCTCATTACAACATTTTAACATAGCACTAAATGAAACACTCCGTTTACAAATACCCACAGCAGGTGGCAGCACTAACCGGCTCCAGACCTGTCGGAATGAAATAGCGGGAAATAGGATAGACTGTACTTGTTTTCAGTGAAAATGGTGTACTGCTGCGTGCCTTTCTGCAAATCAAAGAATGGGAAACCAGAATGCCGTGATATTTCATTCCATGATATACCTTCAAGTACACAATTGCGTCGAAAGTGGTTAAGTATTATATCCAGGGAAGGAAACAGCAAGGGAAGTAAATGGGTTCCTGATTATTCCGTGGTTTGCAGTCTTCATTTCGTAAATGACGATTTCAAAGTGACCAGCAAAACGCGAAAATTAAAAACAGGATCTGTACCCAGCCCTTTCCCTGATTATCCAGCTTATAAACAACCGCTAATTTCAGCGATGATTAAGAGAAGGGATTCAAGCACAGAGACGTCTAACAAGAGCTCTTCAAACACCATTGCAGAAAATGGTAAGCGTAAGGTTTGAAGTATTACATACTAAGTAATATAATATCTGGGGACACTGTACTGTTAATGTGAAGGTACAAAACAGAATAATATGCTGTCATAGATTCCATTGTCCGCCTCTGTGGTGTAGTGGTTAGTGTGATTAGCTGCTAACGCCGGAGGCCCGGGTTCGATTCCCGACTCTGCTACGAAATTTGAAAAGTGGTACGAGGGCTGGAACGGGGTCCACTCAGCCTCGGGAGGTCAGTAGAGGTGGGTTCGATTCCCACCTCAGCCAACCTGGAAGTGGTTTTCCGTGGTTTCCCATTTCTCCTCCAGCTTCCTTCACCCTTCCTTGTCTATCCCTTCCAAGGCCCCTGTTCAGCATAGCAGGTGAGGCCGCCTGGGCGAGGTACTGGTCATCCTCCCCAGTTTCATCCGCCCGACCCAGAGTCTGAAGCTCCAGGACACTGCCCTTGAGGCGGTAGAGGTGGGATCCTTCGCTGAGTCCGAGGGAAAAGCCAACCCTGGAGGGTAAGCAGATTAAGATTCCATTACGAGTCTTTTGCTAGCAGTATAATATCGTGTCAATATACTGCTCTTTTAATTACTATTATTATTTACGTAAGTAGGGCCTATTTAGTTAATTGGTTAATTCCAGTGGTTCGGGGATGGGGTGTGTATGGCATCTTCAGCATTAGAAATCATCCTAGGTAGGGCTTTCATCTTCACAGATATGCAAGTCGCCTAATAGATCGTCTATTATTATTATTATTATTCCCCGAGTATGTATAGTACGCGCACCTTTTCTTGAGCCCGAATCTCCATAGTAACGAATGGGAACCAGGGCTCAAGAAAAGGTGCACGTACTATACTTGATTTACTGGAAGATTTTCGTGAGCCCCCTGAGTCAGTGTGTATCACTTCGGAAACTGCTTACCAGGGATTAGTGTGTGGTTATTTAGTGCGTGCAATCGAAGAAAAAACAGAATGCAGCACGTGCTTGAATAACGTTTCTACCTCATTTAATTCATCCCCATTGATAGCTGCGCTAGCCCTAGCAACGATTTATTGGCCTAATTATGAGGCTTCAGAAATTTGTTGAGGCGGCTCTACCGTACTGCAAGAAATCTGCAAGTCTGCTCCAGATTATAAAAAACTATGTTCTACCTTCTTTGTGCCAATGTAATTTTTTAAAGTGTTTTAGTAACAATAAGCACCAGGAACTTGTGTCAGAAACTGTGCTGGCCAAAGTCGTGAAACCTCTACTTAGTAATGTAGGGAAGTACCATACAGACAAAGTTTCCAGGTTTTCTTGTTCGTCGAAACCTCTTTCTCGAAAAGTGCTGAAGCTATAACTCTCTAGAGCACCACTTTATACGTAAAATTCTTTAATATTTATCTTACTTTCAGATTTTAAATTTTGCTGGTATGCTTATCTAGTTGTATTCACGCGGTAAATGGGTACGTTTGGTGCTGCCATCTAGCGGCAGATTGTTTGTAAGGCGTGTTACACGTTTGAGTATGGAATGAGCAGGCAGTTTAAGCAGCCATCGGATGCAGATCGAGCACGGATGCAGATCGAGCAGGCAGTGCCGTGCAATAACCAGTCTTTGAAATATATGTCTCTGTTATCTATTCTCGTCTAGCCAGATGCTCATATACCTTGCAGTCGGGGATTTCATATTCTATAAAAAAACTATAAATTGGGTATTGTTTTATTTCTGTTGATTTGTTACTTTATGGAAGATGTTGTTCTGAAACAGTTACTAATTAATGAATATCAAGGAAACTGTCCCCAAGTGGGTCTTGAGCACTTATTTCTCGGACTTCCATCATTGATTTCATCATGAGATCATGTTCCGTTAAGAAAGTTAAGAAAAGGTCTTCACAGAGAATTATTACGTAACTCCAGGTTTTATGTTAAACAAAGTACCTCCCTGTGGAGCTTTAAACAGAGTTCTAAAGATAGCAGATCATGATCGGTTGAAAGCGCTCCAAAGAGATAACTTGTTAATCTTGTAAATAATTGTAGTGAATTCTTTATCCCTCATTAATTATAGTATTATTAATTGTACAGAACAGATATCAGCGTGGACGAGGAGCTTTTTTCTACGTCCTTCAGTTACTGTTATATCAACGAATGTTATTTAGCTCCTGGAGAATATGATTAGTGTGTCGATAACATTGCCTCATCGTTTTAGGTCTTTTTATACCGCCTAAGTTGGCCATAACTTCTCGCTGTCTTGAATTAGCTTCTGATTGGATTTCAACAAATAATTATTTTCGATTAGATAAATAAGAATTATACGGCTTCATAAATTCGCAATATCTTTGATACAAATTAATCAGACTACTCTTTACTGTGCAGTAAAGATATCACTATTCAAGAAATCGAGAAGTTTACAAAGACATTTAAATTAGCAAATGCATTGCGACTTCAAGGCTGGCAGTAAAGGCTCATTTTAGGAATTAATGGTGTTCATCGCACTCGAACTGAGTCAGAGACTATTGCTTCGGCAGCATAGCGACGAAGAGTTCTTTAAAGTATTTGCGATATTTCTATGGCACAAATGCTAATAGCATAATGAACAATGTGACGGTGAACACGACGAGGCACACACGGTCTAGGAGAACAGCAGTAAAACCCCATAGATTGTTCTTAGGTTTGTCTGTTGTACTGTCCATCAACACTGCACCGTCATCGGCGGAGGCAGCAGCCGCACCCTGTAACAAATAATACATAGTATCAGTATCAGAAGACCAGGAGCGTTGCAATAGTGGAGATCGTAATGTTTGAATTCGGACTTGTATTTCATTCTGTGTACCGTACTTTCCTAGTTTTTATTGTCTGGTAGCATAAGATATTAAGGTACGGTGTTCATGCAGTGCAATTGTTAATGGCTCCTTCCGTATATCGGTACCCTCCAAGGCAGTCAAAGCTAATTAATTCTTAATAATTGTATACCTAGGTACATCTAGTTCAGTTAGTTGAACTATCATATCATTAAATTAATACATCATAATTTGTGGAAATAATACACTTTTTGTTCACCGAGCATTTTTGCAAATCTTGAAATTTAAGTAGACACAGCCACATATATTTCTTTTCTTATAATTATTTTCTTGTGATATTTGGGTTCTATTATACTCGTGAGTTCATAAAACCCAATATCGCGTATATATATACACATATATACACACTAGCGGAAATGGAAAGTATTACACCATGAAGTACCACTCCGATATTCATCAAACTTTGTTGAGATGTTCACCACATAGCACGTATTAAATGATTAAACTTTCAGCCCATTCGGAACCGTCCGTCGCCATCATCATAAGTACGAGCACGAATACACTCTTGTATTCTGTGTGGCATGGAAGCAAACAGCCCCCGAATGTCATCTTGAGGGATTTCTTACCATGCCTGAATCACATGCTGTGTCAGTTCATGTTGATTGCCGGCTGGAAGCTGGTATGACGTATACGTCTTCCCATCACATCCAGGAGATGCTCTATGGGTGACAAATCAGGGAACCGGGCAGATCAGTCAAGGATCCGTACATTCATCAAGGCGTTTCTGGCGTGGTCTGCAGTGTGGGCTCTTGCATTATTCTGCGGGAATATGCCATTTGGGGCCCTCGTCATGAAGGGTATGACATCAGGGTTTACGATTCTTTCCACATACTGGCGAGCATTTAGTCCCCCTTCAACAAGTACCAAATCCGCCCTGTTGTCATATCAAATTGCTCCCCACACCATAATTCCAAGAGTTGGAGGGGTATGCGCCTCGATAGTCGCTTCTTCCCGTGACCTATCACCAGGTCGTCTACGGACATACTCCTGTCAGCCTGACCTCCACAAACAGAAGCGATACTCATCGCTGAACACCACAGAGCTCCACTTGATATCCTAGTTGAATCTGGATCTATACCATTCAAGTCTCCGTTGTCTGTTGTTTGGTGTCAGGGGTAAACAACGCATGGCAACTCGAGATCTGAACCTAGCTTCCAGTAATCTGTTCCCGACTGTCCGTGGTGACACCCTACCTGTAACCTCTGCCCGGATTTCAGCTGTTGTCATCCGTCTGTTCGTCAGAGCCAGCCGACGAATCCTACGATCTTCTGGTCGTGTAGTCCTTCTGGAAGGATCCGTGCCTGCTCTTCGTGCCACACTGTTGTCCTGAGTGCATTTCGTCACTACTCGTTCTGCAATCATTGCATTACAGCCAACTGTCTGCGCAATCTGTCGGTATGATGCTCCCATATCCCTCATGCCAATGATTTGAGCTTTCACAAAGTCCGAAAGATGGCGATAAACTGCCCGTGCACGTCCTCTAGGCATGCTGTGTTGATATCTCTACTTTAAAAGAGACAGTAACGTTAGACACACCCAACAGCCATCACGTACACACATCAGCCGCCATCTTCAGGAATGGCGTTTTCCTGTACTAATAATTACTTCGTATGAGGATGAAATTTTATTCAACATATCTCACAGGCATGGAAATAGTGGGGTATCAGTTTGATGGCATTCGGTCAAGGTATTCACGGTGTAACACTTTCCATTTCCGCTAGTGTAGCCTATATATACATATACTAGCGCTTTGCCCGCGGCTTCACTCGCGTCGTAGTTGAGTTATGTCCCATTATATTATTTTATTTCCCATTTTCTTTTGAACTCCACCGAACCAACCTTATGCGTTCATCGACTTTCGTAAGAAATGTAAGACATGAACGTAAATGATGTGTTTTCCCGTCCCGTTTCCGAGTTCGCTGTTAAATGAAATTCTCCTGGAGAACACCCTGTAATAACAGTAGCTTCTATAATTTTTTTAACCCCGTCACACGTAATCTAGTGCCACAACAAAATGTGGTTTGAGGTTACGTAACAACATTACAGGTGTTCCTACTTTCAAACGAAGTTTTTGAGATGGGAATCCTGTAGGATTAAGAGTATTTAGGAATTCTACTGGATAATTGACAGCATCGTCCGTTTGTAATACCGTGTAGACCGATTTATACTCTATTTCTTCTGCATCAAAATGTGTAAGCAATGCTTCATTTATTGCATTAGCCATCTCATTAAAGTAAATATGCAAAAAACCAGTATCTTGATGAGCATTTGGCAATAGACTGCTATGGAATGCTAAATTTGACCTTGTACTTTGAAAGTTGGCATAAATCCAGGTTGGATGACTTGCTTAGCACCAAAAGATGTCATTTGAAAACAGCTGCTATATTTTCTAATTCGATAAAAAAATGACAATGATCTGGATGGGCACCCATTAGTAACTGTACAATGGTTCAGGTGGAGATTAGAGTGGTGACAGCTGAACCTTGCCAGAATCGCAAAACATGCTTGGTGTTTCATCTTTCCACTTGAGAGAATTGCAGAATTGGTATTTGGGGATCATTGTACCAGTGGTTATCAAGCTGTTATCTTCCTAATTAATTTCTGGATCATAAGACATCCCGAAATGAAACTAAATTTACATGGACGCAATCGTCTTCCTTCTCGGACCCCAGGGTGATGTTGCTCATATTGCGTTTGAATTATCCTGTGATATTCGCGATTATTTTGCTGGTGTGTAGCTGCAGCTGCTCTATGAAACTCGGAATTATTTTTCGGGTATGTCGGTGCCGCTGCTCTATGAACCTTGGGGTTATTCTTCTGATACGTGACTGCCGCCGCTCTATGAACCTTGAGATTATTCTGGTACGTGTCCGCTGCTGCTCTATGGACTTCGGGATTTTTCTTTTGGTATTTACTTGCAGCAATGGTATGTGCGGAAGTATTATTACGTAAAATGTGGCTGCTGCATTTTTAAATTGTATTTTCTCGTAGCATTTGAGTATCGAGTACGACGTTTTTCAAAAACTTTTGTAACAACGAATGAAGCACTTGTTTCTTCGCACAGACATTCATATACAGTACTTCAAAATGTCCGTTCGAGAGATTACCAGTAAATCGCAATCTTTTTGCGGTATTAACTTCATCATTATATGTCCAGTATAACTTTAGATCACGATAAACTTCAAAGCGGAATGGAAATATTTTGCCTGCTGCCGTCAACTCACATGTTCCACCATAAGTTGAATCTTCTGACACGAAAAGTCGGCACTCTTCTGAGGAGGAATGGTTATTACCAAGATGATTTTCGGACAAAATGGAGACAACTTACGAAACAATAGCTTCACGAACTTCTTTATGCCGTAACTGAGTAGAATATAAAATGTAAGAAAGAGATCTAGTCCGCCTCTGTGCTGTAGTGGTTAGTGTGATTAGCTGCCACCCCCGGAGGCCCGGGTTCGATTCCTGGCTCTACCACGAAATTTGAAATGTGGTACGAGGGCTGGAGCGGGGTCCACTCAGCCTCGGGAGGTCAAACGAGTAGAGGGGATTTCGATTCCCACCTCAGCCATCCTGGAAGTGGTTTGCCGTGGTTTCCCACTTCTCCTCCAGGCAAATGCCGGGATGGTACCTAACTTAAGGCCACGGCCGCTTCCTTCCCTCTTCCTTGTCTATCCTTTCCAGTCCTCCCATCCTCCACCAAGGCCCCTGTTCAGCATAGCAGGTGAGGCCGCCTGGGGGAGGTACTGGTCATCCTCCCCAGTTGTATCCCAGACCAAGAGTCTGAAGCTCCAGGACACTGCCCTTGAGGCGGTAGAGGTGGAATCCCTCGCTTCGTCAGAGGGAAAAGCCAACCCTGGAGGGTAAGCAGATTAAGAAAGAAAGAAAGAAAGAAAGAAAGAAAGAAAGAAAGAAAGAAAGAAAGAAAGAGGTCTAAATAAACTCGCACCGTCACCTACAATAGAAACAATGTTATGTGGCAACACTTCACCATTAATGTTTAGATAAGCTACTGCCATTATGCTGTATGAGTGAAGAAGACGTTATCGCGCTGCAATCTGTTATTTAGCTGTCTCTTTGAAATATCACACACCAGTACGTTGAATCTTCTGATATGAAATGTTGGTACTCTTCTGAGGAGGAAGAGTTATTAGCAAGGATGGCCAAGGTTCAAACCCTTATTGCTCAAGAGTTCTATCCACTCACTTCATTACTGGTCGACAATATTATGCAAGTTGCCTTCGTCAATATGAGTGACATATCTTCGAACTATAGACACTTTGCTAATGACGCATGCGCGCGCCGAACTGGTACTGCTTTTGTCTAGCCTGTTTTACCCGTTGCCTGCGTTATAATACAAGGCCTTGAAATGCACTCGTGGAAACGGGTTGCTTCCTAGTTCACCATTCAGCCGCTAGGATCGTGTTCTTGCCCCCTTGTATTCGCATGGGCGTATATGTCAATAAGTAAAGTATATCGTAAAAAAAAGAAATGAATGTTTTTGCGAGTATTGACAGTACTTTATTTATAGAGCGGTGCTGCATTGGCTTGGATATGTCATTGAAGTTTCAAAACTTTCCTTCTGAGGGACTTCTTATCAAGTTTCAAAACTTTCTCTCTTCTACTTGAGTGGCTCGAAGCAATGTTGTCTAACAGAGGTATCAGACATTTTCATTGTAGAAAAACAGTTGGTTTGTCGTGTTTACACTTTCCACACTTAATTTCACTGTTGAACATGTCTTTCGAAAAAATAAACGTACACCTTTTAGTAACTCTCTTCGGGACAAGTACTGCGTAGCGAAAGTGACAAATTCCGTCGTTCACTGCAGAAGTGCCACAGACGATTTTCGGTATCTGACGGCTCCTCAGTCTTGAAAACGAATAAGACACAATGTTGGACTTTGAGTAGCTGGAGAACAGATATGTTCTAAACAGCCTTTACAGCCTGTTTTTTCTTTTGCCACATGAACCATAATGTCATTGTATTCCGCTTGGCGTCTTAGGTAGCTGAAGAAGAGCTCGATGCCATAGCTCGTTAGGTTCCCGGCAGCCCTGAAGATGGTTTTCCGTGGTTTCCCATTTTCACACCAGTCAAATGCTGGGGCTGTACATTAATTAAGGCCACGGCCGCTTCCTTCCCATTCCTAGGCCTATCCTATCCCATCGTCGCCATAAGACCTATCTGTGTCGGTGCGACGTAAAACAAATAGCAAAAAAATGAAAAAATGCATAATGCAAATGTATACTTATGAGGTATTTTACGCAGGCCACAGTGGACTGGGTAGTCAAGATCTATGCCTGATACATTTCTCTCATGATTCTTTTTTACTTTCTCTGAATGCATTATTTTAAGTTTCTTAATATATGACAGGAAATCATTAATTAACCAACTGAGGAGTTCATCTTCAGTACTAAAAGGTGCTTTTTTTTGCTAGTGACTTTACATCGCACCAACACAGATAGGTATTATGGCGACGATGGGATAGGAAAGGCCTAGGAGTTGGAAAGAACCGGCCGTGGCCTCAATTAAGGTACAGCCCCAGCATTTGCCTGGTGTCAAAATGGGAAACCACGGAAAACCATCTTCAGGGCTGCCGACAGTGAGATTCGAACCCACTATCTCCCGAATGCAAGCTCACAGCCGCGCGCCCCTAACCGTACGACCAACTCGCCCGGTTAAAAGATGCTCGTTTGTTCTCGTTCCTGAATATGCCCCATGTGAGGTGTTGCAGACGTTATGCGCATTGAACAATTTAATAAAATGCTCCATAAAACAAATTTTAAACTGTATTTTATGTTCTCGGGACAAAACCACCTCCATACTGTACAAACCAGAGATTGTTTCAGGGGAAAATACAATATTTTTAGCTCTTGCTACATTCATTTTCGTGAAATTTGTTGGGCAAATTATTTTCCTCGTTGGTTTTCTAATTTAAGATTTCTGAGTTTGAAGATGCCTCTCAAATGATTGCCGGTCACGGTAGTATAGTCTAAAAAAAGTCCAGTGACAAATTTTGGGATCGCCCGATTCTTATGACGTAACTCGGATCAAAACTTAGGAACAGAGGCCTACTTCGATCAGCTTGAAGTCGTATCTCATGCGTAATACTTCCTCTGTATAATGTTTCGAACATTGAACATTCACTGGAAACTTGTGAAACGAAATTCCATTACCTTTAATTTCTCGTGAATAAACCATGACTGGAACTGCGAATGCTTAACATCAGACAAATACATAATACATTCACAACCAACTCAGTTAATGAACACGTTTAAAGGCGCGAGCCTGGAAGACAGGGGGCAAGATAGCGATCCTAGCGGCCCGGCATTGAACTTCAGTGTAACCACTTTCATAGCGTTTTACGGGCTCTATTTCCAGGCCTTGTATTATAACTAGGCAACGGTTTTACCAGTTGTACGAATGAAACAATTCATTTAAACTGTAAGTGGCTGCATAACTCACTAACAAAATATAAAACTGGCTATCAGCGCAGCGTAAAACGACTTCTCATGAATTCACTCACAAACATTCGTAGATGTAGGCCTATATACCGTTAATTGTATTCTTTAAGGATTTGGTTTATTACAGTCTTAAAATACACTGAAGCGGAGTGAATTGGCGCGTACACTTATATGTTGGAAAGTGCCGCGGCCGTTTTTAATTGGCAAAAGCCAAAGATTCATGCGCGCAAGGGAAGTATTTCATCTGGAAAATCTTGAAAATAAATATATTTCCGTTGACTTTTCAAGAAATGCAATATTTTTGCTGCACTATTTGGACGATTTGGAAGACTGAATGAATAGATATGTAAAATATTGTTAAAAAAACGGAGATATTGAACACAAATGTAAAACCACATATCACCCCTTTAAAATCGGATTTTTAAAAATTTCTTTTAAAATAGTAATTTATGATATATGAAAATAAATATCTGAATGAATATAAGTACAATATTTTTCACTGAAACGGAGAAATTCAACAAAAAGTAAAATCACATTTCACCCCTTTTCACTCCTTTAAAATAGGAATTTTAAAAAATCCTTTCTTAGTGCGCATCTAAGCTACGGTAGGAACATGTTCTCAAATTTTCATGCAATTATCTCCAGTAGGTTTTGCTGTGTGTTGATTATCAGTCAGTCAGTCAGTCAGTCAGTCAGTCAGTCAGTCAGTCAGTCAGTCAGGACATCTTGCTGTATATATATATATTGTACCCGCTCATTGCCTGAGTCCCAACCAGCATTTATCTCAGGGAGTGTTACGGTCCGAATCTATCGCAACTAATAAACAATAAAAAAATTACATTTTGAGATATAAGATCTCAAACTAAATGTAAGGGCGCCATCCAATCAGTACTACAGGGTTGAACGGGACACTCTAATCTTTAACCTTAAGGCTCATCATAAAACACACACATTATATATCTATTCAGATCAAAGGGAAATTATGAAGGCTCCATCCTAGGGATGGGGACGGATATTTAAACGGTCACCAAGGGTTTACTATTCTACAAGAACAAGAACCTGGAACTGTTTCCTTGCAAATGCTAAAGGAGCATTTTATTTAAGTAAACAAAATAATTTTTACACACAACCCAAAATCTGTTGACCTTCGATTTGCCGGTAATTTGGCAAATTATTCCTGAAAAATGATTACATAATATTTATCACTTTTGACCACCCTTCCATTTGGGTGGTGGAACCGTTGATATCTGAAGGTATCAGATTTACCTTCGTTAACACCATGACCATATTTGGTCATGGACAAATTACCTGTTGGCTAAGTGGGCACGATCACATGAACTATGTTATCGCCTCCACTTTGATTGAGATGAGACCAACCCGGGAAACTACAAACTCTCCCCTGGGTTCCTAACCAAGATATGCTAATCTTTAGTTGAAGAAAACGACAAAGAGACTCTAACCTAATGGTCCAGATGTAGGGATTTGCCTTCATTTTACAATATTAACTTAACTTATTATTCACAACAACTTGACATTATTACGTTAATTCGCCAGCTGACTTCCCTAGTATCATTCATCATCAACATCCGAAATAATAAAATAAAATAAAAAATAATAAAAACTATTATTATTATTATTATTATCAACATTATTATTAATAGTGGAAATCGTGATTATTGTAACCCGTAATCATCCTCGCTATAATACTTCAACTTCTCGCTCTTATTATTCTCATAAAAAAAGTAGCTTCCTTTTTTATTCTTCTTCTCCTTCTTCAAATATTCTCATTATTATTATTATTATTAGTTAAAAATCTCAAATTTTTCATTTCAACTTCCAACATCATTATTATGTCCAAAATATAAAAAAGTAAATTCTTCTTCTAAAAAAGTAGCTTCTTTTTTTATACTTCAAATATTATCATCATTAAAGTGGTTTGAAAATTTTTATTTTCTATTCAATTCCCACCATCAACCATCATTATTGTGTTCATAAATAAAAATCTTCTTCTTCTTCAAATATTTATTATTATTATTATTATTATTATTATTATTATTATTATTATTATTATTATTATTATTAAAAAAATAATTTCGCTTGTTACACGGTAGTCCACTCTTAATATGTTTAACGCATAACCCCTTTTACAATTCCGATTTATTTTGGCACAATCAATCCAGATATGATTTACTTGGAATATTATTATTATTATTATTATTATTAATATTATTAATATTCTTATTCTTTCTAGAATCTTTATTTATATTTCCCATCTTTATAATTTAGTCACATACGTTCTCTCCCAAACAGAAATCACCAAGATCCGAATTCACATCGGTCAGGACATAGTAGTGTTCGAACCCGCACCCTTATTTTCGTACTGTCGTTAATTCATGGAGACCATATGCTCCTAAGACAATTCTCAAATCCCATAACACCTCGCAGTTGGGCAAATACCTCCAATCTCTGCAAGTCTTAAATTATTCCTTCCTTTTCCATTTGGAAGTCCATTTATCCATCGGAACTCTTCAAAACTTTTTCACTAATTAAGCCTCGGTGTGTGGACTCTATTCTGCCACTCAATACACCGGTATATAAATACAACCTCTATGTGGGCCTTAAGATCCATCTATTTCTTCATCAACATCAGTACAATTCACTTTCATTTCGGGCCGGATTTCTGTCCCACAAACTCCAAATCTCAACTTTTGGCTCAAATCACTCTGGGCCTCAAACATAGCGTGACCATATTATCAAAATGCCTATCTCGTTTCTACCAAAATTATTTATGTTTATTATAGAGTCCAAAAACGTTAAATCAACAATTAGTGTTAAAATCGGATTCAATGCCCAAATAAAATATTCATGCCACATAATATCTCCACATTTAAATTCCTTTGATTTGCAATCATTCTACCCAACTAGGCCCGTGCCTTTATTCTCAAAGATTATTATTAAACACGCCTTTACACATTACCCAATATTAATGTAACTACTTCGACACTTGTACAGATTATTATTATTATTTTGCCCACTGGCGAACTTCGCGATATTTACAAACAAATCAATGGACTTCATTCCGTCCCACAATAATTTAAATCACTTGGCAACCCTACCTCTGGATTATCTTAACAACAGGCCTTAATATCTATAAAAGTTCCGATACTGGAAAAACACTTTGGGAGCACTTCTAAATGAATATTAACATTATCTTTACGTGAAACGTGCTCCATATCATATCAAACAACTCAAGCACTTGAATGAACAACTCAACCCTACTATACTCTATTTAATAATCAAAATTATGATGAGTGCTCGATCTAATCATGTACATATTAATTTGTCCCTTTGTCTATCTATCTTTGAATTTATACGAGCCGGAAACGGCTCGTTTCACAATCAAGTTGCCATGATAAAATAATATGATTTCCTCCCCCTAACGATAGCAATCTACAAATATTTGAAAAGGTTACTCATCTCTGCCATTGTAGTCTGCTAAAACCGGACATGGAGCCTAGCCCCTCCGGTTTTTAGCACTGCATTCCACTTGTATTCATGCCAGCTTGAAGAATTAATCCTTGACCCTTTTCAACTTTACACATTTTGAATAAAAACAAATAAAATAACTGTTGCACTTTGGAATAATTTCCACCCTAAATTCTACTCACAAATTTTACACTCTCGGCTTTGTATCTAGCCCACTTAATGTAGATATACATTCTTCATTCATTTCCCTGACACTAGGAACATGGGATACCTCGGGATCCACTTTACGACGGCCCGTGCGCGCACTTGAATTTCCGTCACGCGTTAACACAGCTGACCAGGTATCAGTTTATAATCGACTGTTTACTAGGTGAAATACATCAAACACTCGTGATCGTTCTCACGTAACGTACTTCCTAATCTGTTGATAGAATCTCACACTCCGTAAGTTATGCTTTACCGAGTCCTGTCTATTTGAAACACTTCATACTAGTATACTGATCAAGACTGTAATATGAGCTACATCACGTCATGGATCACTGTACTATCTAACAATATAATACTTCGAACCCTACTCCACGAGTAAGTACACACACGCACCCCTGGCGTAATCACGGCTCGAACAAAATATCAGAAGTTGTCACGCACCCCAGGCGTGGTATCCGCTCGAACGCTTTGTCAAAAGTAGTTACGCACCCCAGGCGTGGTATCAGCTTCGACCGCTTTGACAAAAGTAGTTACGCACCCCAGGCGTGGTATCAGCTCCGACCGCTTTGTCAAAAGTAGTTGTCAGTCCTTGTCCACGACCTCATATTTATACTCGTATCCCCTCTCTTCCGAGTTCAAGGGAGGTCATCTTAGGACGCGCAGTTCCGATACCCTCATAGGACAATTTGCGGTTTGGCCCGTGGCTGAAATATGATATCCAATGATGTAATTATGTTCTCAAAGGCTCTATACCAATTCTCAACTATTATCGTTCGCTGGTAAGTGATATATTTGCGAATTTAGCTGCCGTATCCCGGCCTGGGATTTCGCGCTCTATTGTGGCGTCCTATGACTCCAGCCAATCAGCGAATAGCGTCCATGAATTCTCAGATTTACACCATGCAATCTCCCGCAATTATTAACTTTTTATAAGTTTTATGATATAGTAAGGCTCCTAAATTCCACCTTATTCTGAATTGATAACTCACTCCCTTCTATCAGTTTAATCCACGGAGTTAGCTACGCTAGTGCTTCTTACAATACGAAGTTGTCGCCTTGCTTTGGTCAAGTGAATTTTTCCATTGGTCCACCTAAACCACGTGACCGGGAAGGCTCATATTTTTTTCTTCCAGTGCCAACCCTGCGTTCAACTCCCGCTAGTACATGGAGATACCCCTACGTCATTTCTCAGAAATTTGCACCCAGCTCTCTGCGCTGTCGCCACTACCTATTCTGCTCGGGGCTATGAAAACTTTCCGCAACTTGTCAACAACTCGTGCCTTTCTCTTCCCCCCTTCGTCACAATTTCTGAGAATTCTAATTCTGCCGTTCATTGTGTTTGTTAATCTCAGCGGAGACAATATTCTGTGCATGTTTCACCATACCATCTCGGCCTGGCCTGCTCTTACTGTATGTACAGTACGATCTTCTCGCTTCTGAAAATGAAATATATATTCCTCCATAAATAATTATAATTGCATGACGCTTATCACACCCCCACCAGGGCGCAATATATATATATAGAGAGAGAGAGATATATAATATGGCGAATAAGATACGCCGAGTATTTGCCAAACACTTTTACTGGTAAACTAACTTCAGTTTGCTTCATGTTGCGAACGTGTATACTCAAAATGTTTTAAAAGAAAGTTAACGATTTTCTTCAAGGAAATAATTTTAAATGGAACATTGCAGCAATATTGTTTCTTGTATTCATTTGAACTTCCTGATATAATTTTAAAATTTCTCCATTCAGAACAATCGATAAAGTGATGTGTTAGGTGTTCTTCAGAAAGATAAATGAACTTAATTGATTGTCACATTCTACTCTTACAACTACGGCACCAATTTTTGCTGCCACGTTCATTCGTGTACTACACACTCCCCTGGTCCCTCCTAACATCTGTCGAGGTTAAAGTCCAAAGATATATTGATATAATTAAGAATGGTATGCCTCCTCACACACATATCTCTTGTCTTCGGCAGGATATACAGATTTTTTCATTCATATTTCACGTTCATATTCCCTCAGTGCTTGTTATTACTTAATAAAATAGGGAGCAAACAAGCTTTGTTGGTTTACGCGATTGTCGATACCGTGATCATATACATGGGGATCTCCAGTTTTACGTAGAATATTTACTACAGAGACGTGATTTTTCATTTCAATAATCTCATATGCAGTGGCCAGAATTAGAACTGCAGCCACCTTGATTAGGAACCAGTGATCCGCCACTTGGATATCATGCCTCATAACAATAACATGAAATAAAAGTAAGAAAATCTTTGAAACATACCGTAACCTAACTTTGAAATGCACTGTAAAACAACCTTTAATTTATTCAATCCATTGTAATGGCAACCTTTAATTTATTCAATCCATTGTAATTGAAATGACTGTGAATCGATAACCCTTTACATACTGAAATCGTATGCAACAACATATGATTCGCTTCCTCCGGTGCTAAATATGTATTCGTATTTGTAGGAGCTAGTCTGCGATTAATACGGGTGATCTCATGATTCGGTCTGTTACGTTGTTCATGTGACTAGTCAGTAGTGTCGTACGAGGTGACGCGATAACCGCTGGGCCGAGCGAAATATCTAGTGAATTCACGAACGCAGTTCTATCTTTTCTTTTCCTGCGGACGGTGCGGGTCGGTTTTAGGAGAAATGAAGTCCGCTTGTGTGACCGGGATAGCAGAGTTGGCTCGACACGTTTCCCTGCATTCACTGAAGTCAGACGTATCCTATTCTGACATGCCGCAAACAGTGAACGTGTTTTTCAGACGATCCGACTGAAGTATGAATGTGTTCGTCTCTCGCCTCGGGCAAGTGAACTGTGATAAGTTATGCCGGCAGTGACACATTAACCTCACTCCTAGCTAACTTGAAGTGAAACTCTTTGCAATTGAATCATAGGCATTTATAGCTCATAACCTTTTGTAACCACATGTGTTAGTTGATAGAACAATTGACATAGGAAAAATTAATTAAACTGAACTGAGTTCTCGTGTACACAAATTGCCCCAGTCAAGCGTTTACATCTACAGTATGCTTTGGTATAAGTATATGGTAAAGAAAAATCATAGGAGTGGCATATGAGATTGAGATTTGAGGTCGGCAAGGACTATAATAACAGTAAGGATAGCAGTTTCCAGATCATTCAATTATCTACAGTCAACGCGGAAATCTGTGGACGCGGTGATGGACCAGGAAATAGGAACCCAGACTTGTCGTGACATGGAGATCAGCTGCAGGATATTGGAGCCCAAGATGAACAACGAAAATGCAGTCGTCATCCGAGCCGACTGGAGGATGACGTGGAAAGACCCAGATTGATACCACTATAATATTATTTAAGTTATTGTACATGTAGCACCAAGAAAAGCCTTGGGAATATTAGTGTAAAATCAGGTAGTTACTAGATTTAGATCCAAATAAGGAATAGCTGTGTATTTCAGTTAGTTAAACTTGTTTAGGAACTTAAGCATGTCACTACAAGTTGCTGTTAACTCTTTGTGTTATGCCGGCAGTGACACATTAACCTCACTCCTAGCTAACTTGAAGTGAAACTCTTTGCAATTGAATCATAGGCATTTATAGCTCATAACCTTTTGTAACCACATGTGTTAGTTGATAGAACATTGTCCGCATGGTTTGAGTCAAGTTAATATTCAGATATCTTATTATTATTATTATTATTATTATTATTATTATTATTATTATTATTATTATTATTATTATTATTATTATTATTATTATTATTATTATTATTTATGTTATTATTATTACGAGCTGACATATTTCGTTGATGGATGGATAACTTTCAGGAGGAAGTTGTAACCGGACTATACTGGAATATCTAATACATTCTAATGAATAATAATGACGGATTTGATATCTAATTCTTATTTTAATCAGATTTGACATGTCTTGGGTGAAAGTATTTAGTATGATAAATAATAGAACGTCTTCTTTGAATATGCGTTACGATATCAGTGAAATGACGCTTACCGGGTCAGTTGGCCGTGCGGTTAGGGGCGCGCAGCTGTGAGCTTGCATGCGGGAGATAGTGGGTTCCAACCCCACTGTCGGCAACCCTGAAGATGGTTTTCCGTGGTTTCCCATTTCACACCAGGCAAATGCTGGGGATGTACCTTAATTAAGGCCACGGCCGCTTCCTTCCCACTCCTAGTTCTTTCCTATCCCATCGTCGCCATAAGACCCATCTGTGTCGGTGCGACGTAAAACCAATAGCAAAAAAGAAATAACGCTTGTTAATTAATTCATAGATATGGGCTGTATGCAATATGTCAGCGTCTTCAAATTTGCATAAATAATTATGTTGATTAGTAGGACGAAGTTGATTTTCTACGGATATGATATTTATATTTTTGAGGTGCATTCGGAGGCTGTTAAAAGACTGATATTTGTGTTCTTCGAGAAATAATTTCTCCCGTGTGAGGCCAGCCATAGACTTACGGTACATTCGACTTAGTCATCACTGATATTATCAAGTGTTGTGAATTAGAAATTCTTTCGTCCGTGTACCGATGATAATTATGTTTTCTGTTCTTATTCACCAATGAACTGTGATGTGTGTTATTTAGGTGTATGCGTCGACTTCTGTAGTACCTGATAAGTTGAATTTACACGATAATTTCATCCCAGGGTATTATTATTATCATTATTATTACATTTTTATATTTTTCCTTAGTCTAGTGTTATGGAGAATTGTTGTAACTCTTTGTGAATAATAATAAATTATCATAAAGAAAATTGCTCAAAACTTAATAAAATAATAAAATAAATAAAAATAATTGAAATGTCCGTAGTATGAGCGCCAGAGTTCACCAGAATGGATCCCTGGAATTTAGATAGAACATGATAATTCTTTATCTCCCAGGGCGTGTACATAATGCTGTGTACTGGTACATCTGCTTCAGGCCTTATCTAACCTTCTCTAAACGACTAAATAGTTAGGAACTGCACCTAGGTTCATCAATAACTCCACTGATTCTAAAATAACTAACTATATTCTCAATAAAATCCGTGCATGAACACCTCATCAACACACTAAAACATACATATAATACACACACAAAATATTACTGGAAGACTCCATATTTACAACAACAACAACAACAATGCAAACAGTGGGAAAACGAAAGCGCGAACTAAGCCACCATTTGCAGTTAGTCCGTTGAACAATATACATATATGTAGATAGGTACCCTTCACTATGTCTGTATCAACACGACTTGCCGATTCTCATAATTGGCACTTATTATATCACACAGATACTGTACCTCATGATACTGTGTTCACTGGCTCTAACACTTGTTTTAAAGATATATTCACTTGAGCAACACACGCTTGTCGTTCTTGAACATGAATTATGGAAAGTCTGAGATAGCTTTCACCAACATATAATACCAGGCCTCCACAAAGTAATACAATACCCAGTGTCTAAGCACTCCACGGTTTGTAGGTCAGCCACGTTCTACGAACATAAATAGACTATGTTCCACAAACTTTTGAAGCCCAGTCCAGTATAGTGTGGCAGTGCCACTTCAGTATCGTATCAGAAGTTGTCCGTGTACCATCCTCTCCTCGCCGTATCATCACATGCCTAAATAGACATCAGCTTTCCCCTTCCTCTCACATGATCCGCCTAGATTGATCCTGGCCAGCCAATCATGAGTAGATCCTCATGTCAAGACCACGCCCTGAATCTCTTCCTGGGCCCAAGACAATAACACCACCAACGGATTCGGATGTTTCACATTAGTCATCGGAAGTTTCCGACTACATCAACAAGTCCACCTCATCAAATTCTGGGCTATACACATGACTCATCCAAATTTTCCAAGTTCAAAATAGCAATGTTTTCCAATCAGTTTGTACAAAACAAATTACTCACATCATATATGGAGACCTTCCAGCATAAGATATTAAGAATAAAATATACAAATGAAAAATGATAATAATGATAATTGTTCTGGGGCATCCGTGGAAAGCAGAGGTGAAAGAAGGTGCTGGGGTGAATGGGTCTAACTACGTTGTCAAGAATAGATTTAAAACTTTAACAAAAGTTATATTTCTTTTAGAACTTCAACTTAACAATTTTTCATAACAATTTTACAGGTGCAAATAGCAATTATTAAACGAGATTGGGAAAATTCCACGATTCAGAAGCTTAACAATTTTACAAGAGGAAAAGGTATTATTGAATGAGGGGCATAAGTCCCCTAATTCAAGAGCACTTGCTCCCTAAATCACAATATCTAGCCTCCTAGAGGCACACTTTACAGTTACAAAACTTGCGAAAGAGCTAACAGGCTCTCCGTTTCTTTCAGCCTCCTCGAGGCAATCTCAAAAATCTTACACTCTCCGGCCTTCCATGGGCCAACTTACAATTTGAAACAGGGGTATCTCATACCCAACCTATATGGCCTTTGCGGAAAAGAATAGGTTAAGTAAACGACCCGAAACACGAACTGAATAGAGGCGAACTGCGCTCCGAGATAATGAACACCTAAAGAACCTAAAGGGCTCTAGGCCGATGAAACAGGGGCTATTCCCAAACTACTGAGGTGACTGGTATAAGGTTAAATTAATTCATTACGAAAAGGAAGAAAAACAGTTACAAAACGTAGTCACCTCAAATCAAGATGAAGGGTAGGTTGAGAGGGTAATTCACTCTCTATACCCGATTTACAGTTACAGATTTTATGAAGTTTTTACATTAGCCGGAAGAAGTTACATTTTAGAAAAGCTGGTTACATAACTAAAGAGTCGGACCTTTCCCTCGGGTTAAACTGCGGAGTTAGCAAGAAAGAAATATGTTATGTGGCCATTACCTTGTAGATGTACTAGCTGCCGACGAAAGAGGCCGCCCGCCTCCTGCTAAGCACACACACTCAGATGGACGTTGATCAATTGGCCAAGAAACGTGAAAAGCTGCAGTTTATAAACGCTCAGGGAAGGTTAGAGATCATTCAAGACTACACCAGCCACACCCTCTCAATTTAATTGGTCAATTCAAAAGGTAACACTCAAAATAGAACAAGAAACCTGTGATAGGTGGAAAATTAATTACAGAAATTAGGGATAGGCTAGATTCAAAACTGACGGATATCAAAATGAAATATTGCCAACCCAAAAATAAATGAACATCAATCAGTTAAAAAAGAAGTAGAAATACAAAACTTCTTTAAATGATAAGTTCTTCCACGTTGCACCAGGGTGTATGACCATAATTTTTAGTAGTGCCATCTGTAGAAGAATGTCCAAACTTCTTGATGAATGGCAAACAAAACGAGGATAAAATCACTCAGTTTAGGCAACTGCACAATAGCAAAATTACATCATATTTCTGTGGTGATATCTTCTGAGTAAAGTCCTAAGTTGGTGTAGTTTCAGTTTCACTGGTTTACCCCTAGAGAAGTTCATTTAGGCGCTAGTTTTGAATGCGCGGCGTTGAGATGTACCTCCCCGTACAATAATAAATCGAATACTGGCAATAAAATCTCACTTCTAAAAAAATGAGAGTGGAAATTACAAATGGAATTTCACACTGAAGAGATGACAATTAGTTTCGCGGAATCTGAAAACTTACAGTTTTCGGGCTGGTATTCATACTATCTGAGTACGTTGGTGATCTATTGATTCAACTACCACCACCACCGTCACCACACTATGTATCAACTAACTGATAAGGACCCAAGTTTAAAAAATCTCTGCTTACAAGTACAAGAGTCTGGTGGCAAGATCTGTCACTAATGTGATTCTACGAGTTAACTCAAATTGCTTACGGTATCAAGGCTATCCGATTCCATTATTTCAAAGACCTTCAAGAGATGGCTTTTCATAGCCCTTAGAGACATGTTGCTCGTATCAGAAAGTGGTACGGTATAAACTCAGCTCTACAGATTTGTAGAATGCGATGGAACATACTCCACTATTTTATACCAAAGGAACAAAATATTAGAAAGGCCAATGCATAAAATTGTCTTTGATAAAATAAAAAGAGCCTTAGAAACAGGATATTCTGGAACTTCGTACAAGTTACTATTATAGAATACGGTAATATTGATAGTATGCCTCCTCTTTGTAGCCTCTGCGTCGCACTTGTCATCAAGTTGACTCACATTATCGCAATAAAACTATTCAGTATGATATTTATCGAATACAAACTTCACGGCTGTTGAAGACAATCACAGTAATGGAAACGGGATTGGTACAAAATTCGAATTTGTTAACTCGATACACACTACTTACCCGAGGATTTAGCTGGCTGAGGATAAGCAACTGCCCAGGTCTTGACTCAAGGATCCATGTGATAATGGAACTGATCCAGGCCGGTGGAGCTCGTTCTGCAGTCAGCATTCCTCTAAGGATGATTGTGGTAAACAGGGACATTCCAACCAAAAACAGGGAGTCCCGGAAGAATATCACTGGAAATACGAGATGAAAGAAAACTAAACGATAATGTTTGAGAGAGAGCTATAATGATCACAAATATTCTATTATTGTAAAGTTTCTTGTTTTTGTGCTCCATGAGACTCAATTTATTTAATTTGGCTATAGATCTTTGTTGTAATTTGATTTATACTTCTCACTACAATATTTCTTCAGCGTTTCATTAGAAGAACATCCGACGGGAGTATGTGTCATCCTGCAACTGCGCGCGTTCAAGGATGGAATGGTATGCATAGGTATTTTGAGGCAGAAACAGGTTCCAAGAAGGACATTCCAGGAATAATTAATGAACAAGGGGAGTGTGTTTATGAGGAACTTCAAAAGGCAGAAGTATTCAGTCAGCAGTATGTACAGATTGTTGGTTACAAGGATAATGTCGAGATAGAGGAGGAGACTAAGGCCAAAGAAGTAATATTATTTATATATGATACAAATGACATTTACAATAAGATACAAAAGTTGAAAACTAGAAAAGCGGCTGGAATTGATTAGATTTCTTCAGATATGCTAAAGATAATGGGTTGGGATATAGTACCATATCTGAAGTACTTATTTGATTATTGTTTTGTCGGAGGAGCTATACCAGATGAATGGAGAGTTTGTTATAGTAGCCCTTGTGTATAAAGGAAAGGGCGATAGACATAAAGCTGAAAATTACAGGCCAGTATGTTTGACATGCATTATATGTACGCTTTGGGAAGGCATTCTTTCTGATTATATTAGATATGTTTGTGAAATTAATAACTGGTTCGATAGAAGGCAGTTTGGTTTTAGGAAGGGTTATTCCACTGAAGCTCAACTTGTATGATTCCAGCAAGATATAGCAGATATTTTGGATTCAGGAGGTCAAATGGACTGTATCGTGATTGACCTGTCTAAAGCATTTGATAGGGTGGATCATGGGAGACTACTGGCAAAAATGAGTGCAATCGGACTAGACATAAGAGTGACTGAATGGGTTGCTATATTTCTAGAAAATAGATCTCAGAGAATTAGAGTAGGTGAAGCTTTATCTGACCCTGTAATAATTAAGAGGGGAATTCGTCAAGGCAGTATTATCGGACCTTTATGTTTTCTTATATGTATAAATGATATGAGTAAAGGAGTGGAATCGGAGGTAAGGCTTTTTGCGGATGATGTTATTCTCTATAGAGTGAAAAATAAGTTACAAGATTGTGAGCAACTGCAATGTGACCTCGAAAATGTTGTGAGATGGACAGCAGGCAATGGTATGTTGATACACGGGGTTAAAAGTCAGGTTGTGAGTTTCACAAATAGGAAAAGTCCTCTCAGTTTTAATTACTACGTTGATGGGGTGAAAGTTCCTTTTGGGGATCATTGTAAGTATCTAGGTGTTAATATAAGGAAAGATCTTCATTGGGGTAATCACATAAATGGGATTGTAAATAAAGGGTACAGATCTCTGCACATGGTTATGAGGGTGTTTAGGGGTTGTAGTAAGGATGTAAAGGAGAGGGCATGTAAGTCTCTGGTAAGACCCCAACCAGAGTATGGTTCCAGTGTATGGGACCCTCACCAGGATTACCTGATTCAAGAACTGGAAAATCTAAAGAAGAGCAGCTTGATATGTTCTGGGTGATTTCCGACAAAAGAGTAGCGTTACAAAAATGTTGCAAAGTTTGGGTTGGGAAGAATTGAGAGAAAGAAGAAAAGCTGCTCGACTAAGTGGTATGTTTCGAGCTGTCAGCGGAGAGTTGGCGTGGAATGACATTAATAAACGAATAAGTTTGAGTGGCGTTTATAAAAGTAGGAAAGATCACAATATGAAGATAAAGTTTGAATTCAAGAGGACAAACTGGGGCAAATATTAATTTATAGGAAGGGGAGTTAGGGGTTGGAATAACTTACCAAGGGAGACGTTCAATAAATTTCCAATTTCTTTGAAATCATTTAGGAAAAGGCTAGGAAAACAACAGATAGGGAATCTGCCACCTGGGCGACTGCCCTAAATGCATATCAATATTGATTGATTGTGGTTTGAAATTCGTTTCCTAATATATTATTGGATAAGATAATGAAGTACAGTATATGGGGAACGACATAGTAAGGGACGTGATTGTAGAGGGTGAACTCAGTTTCAATCAATCAATCAATCAATCAATCAATCAATCAATCAATCAATCAATCAATCAATCAATCAATCAATCAATCAATCAATCAATCAATCAATCAATCAATCAATCAATCAATCAATCAATCAATCAATCAATCAATCAATCAATCAATCAATCAATCAATCAATCAATCTGCATTTAGAGATGGCGCTCAGGTGGCAGATTTGCTTTAAATTTTTTACGCGGCCTTTTCTTAAACCTTTTAAAAGAAGTTGGCAATTTATCGAACATTTCCTTTTAAAAAATCCTATCCCTACTCCTCGTCCTATAAATAATGTCCTAATTTCTTCTCTTGAATTCCAACTTTATCTTCATAATATAATCAATCAATCAATCAATCAATCAATCAATCAATCAATCAATCAATCAATCAATCAATCAATCAATCAATCAATCAATCAATCAATCAATCAATCAATCAATCTTGATCTGCATTTAGGGCAGTCGCCCAAGTGGCAGATTCCCTATCTGTTGCTTTCCTAGCCTTTTCCTAAATGATTTCAAAAGAAATTGGAAATTTATTGAACGTTTCCCTTGGTAAGTTATTCCAATCCCTAACTCCCCTTCCTATAATTTAATATTTGCCCCAGTTTGTCCTCTTGAATTCCAACTTTATCTTCATATTGTGATCTTTCCTACTTTTATAAACGCCACTCAAACTTATTCGTCTACTAATGTCATTCCACGCCATCTCTCCGCTGACAGCCCGGAACATACCACTTAGTCGAGCAGCTATTCTTCTTTCTCTCAATTCTTCCCAACCCAAACTTTGCAACATTTTTGTAACGCTACTCTTTTGTCAGAAATCACCCAGAACAAATCGAGCTGCTTTTCTTTGGATTTTTTCCAGTTCTTGAATCAGGTAATCCTGGTGAGGGTCCCACACACTGGAACCATACTCTAGTTGGGGTCTTACCAGAGACTTACATGCCCTCTCCTTTACATCCTTACTACAACCCCTAAACACCCTCATAACCATGTGCAGAGATCTGTACCCTTTATTTACAATCCCATTTATGTGATTACCCCAATGAAGATCTCTCCTTATATTAACATCTAGATACTTACAATGATCCCCAAAAGAAACTTTCACCCCATAAACGCAGTAATTAAAACTGAGAGGACTTTTCCTATTTGTGAAACTCACAACCTGACTTTTAACCCCGTTTATCAATGTGATGATACAATGTTTTTAAATGAGAAAAGAGACAAATCTAGCCGTAAAAGTTCAGGCATAAATGCTAAATCTAAAAAAGTAATGCATAAATGAAAGATCAAGCCCTTTCACAGTAGTTCATATCACATATTGATTATATATCTATTTTCGGTCTTTAAATATTAACCTGTTAAATAATTCTTCATTCATTTGTCCAGAATTGCTTTACCAACTTTGAAGTTAATATCTTAATAACACTTTCTTTCTAGACGTAATTTATTTATCCATTTGCGTATATGCATTTCCATTTATATTTGTATTTGAATTTGGTGCGAATTTCTAGGTCACGCCGCTAGGAACGCCACTTGCGAATTGTCTCCCGTTTTAACAAGGCTAAATCCGGAAGTATCGCATATTGTCTCTACTGTATTTGGTATGGACATTGAACATGCGTTTGATACAGTGTGGCGCCCACTGTTATTATACAAAATGCACTTCGATGCTCATGTGCTGCCATACCTGACTCGGATGGTAGCCAGCTTTCGGAGCAGAAGATCGTTCTTCATGTGCGTAGGTGGAGAGCGTTCCTTTATTCGCGGAATACCAGCGGGAGTACCCCAAGACAGTTCTCTTTCACCGGTGCTATACAGTCTCATGGTGAACGATCTTCCGAGATTACCACATGTGCGTATAGCGCAATATGCTAATGATGTTGCGCTGTACGCTATGGCTAGAGAGCACCTAAGCTTTAAATATTTACGGTATCTGAGAATTTCAAGCTCTTTGTGAACTAGTGCAACGTTAACCGTATGGAGGTTAATGCGACTAAAACGGTTGCCATGATATTCACTAGAAGAATGCTGGACATACCACCCCTGACTTTAGCTGATACCCCACTACCATGGCAACTCAGGACTAATTATCTGGGTGTGACTCTGGACAGAAAGTTGCTGTGGTGCGATCACATTGCACAGGCTATAGCCAGAGCCAAAGTTCGTAGATGCGCCCTGTATTCTCTGTTGAGAGACTGGCATTTGCCTGTTCGACTCAAAAAGAGGTAATACTTAGCCTACATTAGACCTGTCCTGATGTACGGCTGCGAAGCCTGGAGATATATCCCTAAAACCTATGTGAAAGCGCTACAAGTGGTTCAGAACAGAGTCATATCCATAATTGAAAACGCCCTCCGATTCACAATCTTACGAAAACTGTACACATTTCTACAGTTACTGACGATACGCTGCTACATTAGTTACCTCTAGGTTAGATCGTATCCCTGCCGGTCCTCACGATAGCGACATTACATTAATTAGATGACATTTTCAAACTTCAAACTTGCCCACCAGGTGAAAAACCCGAGGACCGTGGCTTTTATATAAATGATAAACTAATGTGTGTTAAAGTAAGGTTTCTTCATTCCGATTATGTATTTCAGACATAAACGGATACGAATTTATCCCCGATAGAGAATATCTTTAAGGTAGGTAGAGACTTACCTTAGGTGAGTTTCTCTTTCCTTAAAAAGTTCCTGGCTTTGATACATACATGTAAAGGGACCAGGCTTAGGTCCTGACACATGCAGATCCATAGGAGAGATTTAAAAAAATTATCTAGTAGTTGTCTTTGTGAGAGATGTCATGATCGTGGCCACTATTTCTTCTATAGAGTGTGGGGAGTTATGTACACTGACTGACAGAGCAAATGCAACACCAAGAAGGAGTGGTCAGAACTTTATGCCAATTGCAGGGTAGACTGACGTCACTGAGGTATGCTCATGATGTGAAATGCGCCGCTGTGCTGCGCACGTAGCCAAAGATAAATGGGACACGGCGTTGGCGAATGGCCCACTTCGTACCGTGATTTCTCAGCCGACAGTCATTGTAGAACGTGTTGTCGTGTGTCACAGGACACGTGCATAGCTAAGAATGCCAGGCCGCCGTCAACGGAGGCATTTCCAGCAGACAGACGACTTTACGAGGGGTATAGTGATCGGGCTGAGAAGGGCAGGTTGGTCGCTTCGTCAAATCGCAGCCGATACCCATAGGGATGTGTCCACGGTGCAGCGCCTGTGGCGAAGATGGTTGGCGCAGGGACATGTGGCACGTGCGAGGGGTCCAGGCGCAGCCCGATTGACGTCAGCACGCGAGGATCGGCGCATCCGCCGCCAAGCGGTGGCAGCCCCGCACGCCACGTCAACCGCCATTCTTCAGCATGTGCAAGACACCCTGGCTGTTCCAATATCGACCAGAACAATTTCCCGTCGATTGGTTGAAGGAGGCCTGCACTCGCGGCGTCCGCTCAGAAGACTACCATTGACTCCACAGCATAGACGTGCACGCCTGGCATGGTGCCGGGCTAGAGCGACTTGGATGAGGGAATGGCGGAACGTCGTGTTCTCCGATGAGTCACGCTTCTGTTCTGTCAGTGATAGTCACCGCAGACGAGTGTGGCGTCGGCGTGGAGAAAGGTCAAATCCGGCAGTAACTGTGGAGCGCCCTACCGCTAGACAACGCGGCATCATGGTTTGGGGCGCTATTGCGTATGATTCCACGTCACCTCTAGTGCGTATTCAAGGCACGTTAAATGCCCACCGCTACGTGCAGCATGTGCTGCGGCCGGTGGCACTCCCGTACCTTCAGGGGCTGCCCAATGCTCTGTTTCAGCAGGATAATGCCCGCCCACACACTGCTCGCATCTCCCAACAGGCTCTACGAGGTGTACAGATGCTTCCGTGGCCAGCGTACTCTCCGGATCTCTCACCAATCGAACACGTGTGGGATCTCATTGGACGCCGTTTGCAAACTCTGCCCCAGCCTCGTACGGACGACCAACTGTGGCAAATGGTTGACAGAGAATGGAGAACCATCCCTCAGGACACCATCCGCACTCTTATTGACTCTGTACCTCGACGTGTTTCTGCGTGCATCGCCGCTCGCGGTGGTCCTACATCCTACTGAGTCGATGCCGTGCGCATTGTGTAACCTGCATATCGGTTTGAAATAAACATCAATTATTCATCCGTGCCGTCTCTGTTTTTTCCCCAACTTTCATCCCTTTCGAACCACTCCTCCTTGGTGTTGCATTGTCACTGTCAGTCAGTGTATATTCTTATTATGGTGAGTATTTCAGTGGCGAGAATTAGGTAATCTTCATATCGCATTTTATAGTAGCATGCTAATCCTTGTGACCGTCTTTCTCTTGATGCTTGATGCTTTTCTGTCAAATATTTGTTCTGAGTAAAATCCTGGTATGGCAGTGTTGTTTGTTGCTAAGATATCGTTTAAGATTAGGATATCGTATCTGTCAAGCCATTTGCTAGTGACTACTTGGATAGAGCTTCTTAGCTCCAGACGGTTAATTATCGAATATTGTTCTCTGGGTCTGGGAATATTAAAAAGCGAATTCGTCTGACTATGGCTTCCTCAGACCATAATTTCGGAGAGGTGATGTTACGTAGGTCTCTGAGTTGTATTACTCCCTTGAAAGATTTTAGTGAACCTTTGGTTTGAATTTCTTCACACTCCAGTATTTCTGTCACCTTCTTTAGTTTCTGTAGATGGTTTACTAACATTTCGTGGGTCATGTTTTGGTGCAGGTTACTTATAATGGTGCCCTGTGACCGACGGCTTGGGTATCATTATCGAACGCTGTTGTGGCTGTTTCCTGCGCGTGATTTGTGCCCACGGTTGTAAGGGTCTGAATAAGTGATCATTTAGGACCGCTTCTCCGTGGTACGACTGCTGTCCATACCTCGCCTCTGTTTTGTAACGTTTAAGTTGGGTGTCGTTCTGTGTGTCGTTTCCTTCCGAACGTGTTTATCCTGTGTGATACCATCTGTATTTTCACTCCCATTACATTTCGTCCTACCAGCTCCGTAGGTTTGTGATCCTGTTGGATCTCCTTCAATATTTCGTCTTTTATAAACTTTTTGAGGATGAGTGAAAAAATTCCCATCATTACTTGAATCTGGCTGTTGATTTCTTCCATTAATCTTCTTCCATTTACTCCTCGTGGTTGTCATAATTGTTCTGTTCTTCTCCGCAAGGTACCGATAAATGCTGGCTGCTGCTTGACGTTTCGTACTGTTGGCCGGTAGATGTTCACTACATGATTCACTGGGCGATTGTTCAAACTATTTTGATTTCATCCGTTAGGTTTCGGTTTAATGTATGCTGGCTGCTGTTTGAAGTTTCATGTTTTGGGCTGATAGGTTTTTTTTGTCCTTTGGGCTACTGTAGTCTTTTAGTTGAATGATCTCAATTCGAACTTCCTCTACTTCTCTTTGGGAATTTGCATTTCCTTTATTTTTCATTTTATTGAAACATTTTTTGACATTTCTTAGCGCTTGCTGTGTGTCTTCTTTTGTATCTTCCTTCAAGTAACCAAATAATTCCACCAAAATATTCACTAGGCTTTTGAGGGCACTTTCAGTGTGATTTTCTGCCTCATTCGCCATTCTTAAGGTAGTGAATAGAAATAACTTTCAAACACACAGGCGTAAACGATCCGCCACGTTGTCATGCTGTTCTGATATGTCTGCTCTAACAATTGTTGGTACTAGTAACTGGCGATCAGTATACATTTTCGATATGGCGCAGTCCTTTACCATTCACCAGTGAGTATATTTTATCTTAATCATTACCTGACGAACACTGGCATCTCTTCATTGTACTTACCTGGAATTTTTCTTATTAATTATTCTTTTTCCAACACTCATGTCCACATACCTCCTCAGAAATAACATACGTGGCATTACAGGCAAATTTCAATGAAAGCCATCTATCCAACTTATTTTTCTAACATGATTCATTTTGCGACAATTTCTTTTCAATTGATTTGCTCGAACCACAATTGAAACATTTACGTTGATTACTATGACTATGTTGATTAGAATTATTATGGTGTGAAACAGATTGAATACTCCTTACAGGAGGTGGAAAATTGATCAATTACGTCTTTTTAACTTCATATTAGATAGATAGATATTATTTCAATAATTAATTCCAACGAGCCAAAGGCTCATACAGAGGAAGGTATTAAAAATATTCTGTAGTTCCCTTAATTATACTAAGATGCTTAAACTACTTAGTACTAAAAGTGAGTAACAATGCACAGGATGATTGACAGAAGGGGTGGTTATTTTAAACATTACCTATTTATATACATTGACCTATGATGTATCTATTCCATAAATTTTCCTGTGCCTTTCGATTGAAAGTTTTCAAAGTAGGGGCAATTTTTACGTCAGCGGTAAGTTTGTTGTATGCTTGAATTGCTGAAATTTACAACTATTCTTCCCATATTTTGAAGAGTGGATGTGATACAAGGCCAAATCATCTGCATGTCTAGTTTGATACCTGTGGTTGTCTGAATTATTTATTAAAGTAGTGTTCTGAAATATTATGTTTATTTTTATTTCATAAATTAGTATGACAGAATTAAGCTCTGTAATTATGATGAGAGGTAGAATTTTGGTCTGAATGTACAGGTATTTTACTGGGGTGTATAATAGTCAGTTAAATATGTTCCTTATTGCCCTGTTTTGTATTACCATTAGTTCATTCAAAGAAGACTTCTTACAATGTGACCAAATCACACATAAGTAATGCAAGTGGCTATATACTAGTGAATAATACATTTGTTGGAGGAGGTGTTTAGGGATTAAATATCTAAATATTTTAGTCACACAGCAACTGGGGCGATTTTCTTAGTTAAGTATTCAACATGATCATTCCAGGTCAGGTTCTCATCAGTAATGAATTCAAGATATTTCACTTTGTTTACTATTTCTATTTCCGCATCGTTTATGAGTAATTTATCACTACTTGAGTGAAGTATTTTCTGTTTTGAAATAAGTATGTATTTAGTTTGCTGCATATTCATTGTTTAATTGTTACACTGGTACCAGTATAAGAGAGTGAGTATGTTCTGCATAGTGTAAACTATACGTGCTGTTAATCCGGAATTAAATGCACTGAAATATTAAAATCCTAATTGTCGTCTATTTCTTGTTTACTCATATTAAAAGGATGATCATTTTTATAAAATTTCTGTCTGGGGTGGTTTCGAACACAATTGATCACCCCATCGGTGCTCCCCTGAATTTGCTTGTCATAAAAGGATGTGCCGATCGTTAACTGGCTTCTGTTAATGATCATTAGATGTTATATATTCTGTGTGGCTAGAATTATATGACATTTTGTATTTTGGAACTCTGATTATGATGTTGTTGATGCCGATGTAGACGATGATGATAATACTTACCTATTAAAGGCGTGCTGGCACCGTTAGAAGGAAGCTTCATGCCCAAATATTGAAGGTACAAGCAATGTGCCAGAACGTTCATGCAGCCCAGGTTGAGTCTCTGGGGGCTGATGGGGTCCAGGAAGAACATGAGCAACGTCATCAATGCTAGCACTGTGACATCAAGAAGAAATAAAACATAACCTTAGGTACATTGAATCCTATGCTGAACAATTCCGTGAAAAAAATAGTAATAATGAAATAATAAAAATAGCATTGCACTGTAAATAATTCTGACATATAAGATAAATAAAATATCATAAAACATCATTGTACCACATTAGATAACATTATTTAAAAGAATCATTAGAGCGTGAATATTAATACAACCCTTTTCTCTCTACCACCGCTGTCAGCAGAATACTCACTTCTCTCCTGGTTTGAACAGGTCCATCTTTGACTCTGCCATGGAGTATTTAACCAATTTTGAAAACTTAGGAGGAAAGAGACCACTGTTTATAAATATTCCAAAATCGTGAAGCAATTTGATAGATGTATGAATTTCGTAAGATGAGTCGATTATTCACTACTAAGCAATACGTTTCCAGTGTTGTACGTTCGCAATATGCAGACTGACTTGCATAATCTGTTGAACTCGACTGAACATCAAATTAATTAACATCTTAGTGGTGTCTTGAGGAATACTAACTCACACATCATTCACCTCCTATTAATTTCATCAACACTGCTGACAATAAGTACGTAATTCATACTGTGCCAGAACGTTCATGCAGCCCAAGTTGAGTCTCTGGGGGCTGATGGGATCCAGGAAGAACATGAGCAACGTCATCAATGCTAGCACTGTGACATCAAGAAGAAATAAAATATAACCTTAGGTACATTGAATCCTATGCTGAAAAAATCCGTGAACAATAATAATGAATAATGAATAATAATGCATAATAGTGATGAATAATTATTGCTAAAGACACTAGATAAACATTTTATGTTCATCACAGCCGTACCAATGTACCTAACAGATGATGTAAAACGGTCACTCATTGATATCATGATAAGATGACGACTCCCTATCATAGGTTTTCAATATCAGATGTGAAGAGTGTTCTTTCTGCGAGGCATGTCTTCCTTCAGTAACGGTTATAAAAGGAACATTGTGCCTCATTGACCGTTCACACTCTCGGAACTGCACACTTGAACGTCAGCAATACATGTTTCAATCAATCAGAGATCAGTGATCTGCATTTAAGGCTGTCGCCCTGGTGGCAGATACTCTATCAGTTGTTTACCTTGCTTTATCTTAAACTTTTTCAAAGAACTTGGAAATTTATCGAACGTTTTCCTTGATAATTTATTCCAGTCCCTTACTCCTCGACCTATAAATTAATATTCGTCCCAATTTGTCCTCTTAAATTCCAACGTTATCTTCATTTTACGATCTGTCATACCTTTTAAATCTGCGCTCAAGCTTATTACTCTACTGATGACACTCCACGCCACCTCTCCACTGACAGTTCGAAACATACCACATGGTCGAACACCTCGTCTCCTTATTGGGGTATTTCCAGAGACTTATACGCACTCTCCTTGATATCCTTACTACAACCTTTAAATACTCTCTTAACTATGAGAAGAGATCTGTAACCTTCCTTAACAACCTCGTTTATATGATTATCCCATTCCTTATATTAACACCTACGCACTGACAGTGTTTTCGATGAGATTCTCTCACCTGAGCCATATCTGCCTGTCAATTTCATAAATATTACTTTTGTGTTATTGTTAGTGGCCTCTTCTGGCTTCACCTTGAATGACTTAACAACTTCCGTGATTGTACTAGAGAGGGCAGCTCCCTCGATGTTGGACACGGATGGTCGTATCTTTCCGACGAGATGTGAATTCTATCTCTTTGACTCGAATCTTTGTTTTGGTTTTGAGAGAAGAATAAAATGGACCCCACGCAAATCGGAGTTGCTTTTTTGACTTACCGAAAAGTCTTTAAACGATTCAAACTTAGCCTATACCACCATCCTTCTCTTTTCCTTGCTGATTAATATACTTCAGGTATGGCTATTCTTTCGTAATATTTGTTCTACTATTTATAGCTGATTGATATGTGTCGTTCGCTCCGCAGTATGAATGGACTGCATGTTTTTTCTTGTGATTATTGTGCTCAATAGCACTTGTGCTCAATTGAGAGAATTGCGTATTTACAGGAGAGGCCGTTGACATATGTTAGCCGGGGGTTTACCTCCAGCTCGGCACCTTCTCAAGACTATAAAAGCTTGCTCATTCGAATTCAGTCGCTCGCTGTGTACGTATGTGCTCATTGTGTCCCTCTTATTCGATCTCAGTCGCTTAGTGTGTACACATTCGAACTTAGTCGCTCGTTTTGTACGTATTTGCTCAATCGAACTCATTCCTTCGCTTATTGTGTTCAGTATCATTTGCTCGCTCAGTGTATGACAATTGCTCAGTCGTATTACAGAAACTTATTAATTCTCAGTGCTTTGTGACCCTCAGTAATCAGTGATTGTTCGTTCCCACTTGATTTTTATTCACTGTTATGAAACGCCAAATGCGGCATGGTGTAATTCACAAACTTATTGGATACACTTATTTGTGAGCTTTGTAAGACTATTATTCGATCGCTGTGAGTTAGCTCACAAGAGCCAATAACGCTATCAAGTAGCATGAAACATTTATAACGCGTTCGCGGATCACGATGGTAACGTGTGCGAACCGTGCAGATACAACCGCTGTGAGAGACTGATTTCAACCGGGCTAGTTCCCGTAAATTAGTGACGCACATATCAGGACTAAAATTTGTGCGTAGGCTATAGTCAATGGTAGTCTATCACTAAGGTTGAGATATTGTGTACGATCACGCCAAGCCGTGAAGCAGATGTTCTGAAATATGTCACCATTCCAGACGATTCCAGGATAGGCAAACGCCAACCATGGTGTATCCAGGTCTCGAGGTGAGGACCATTAGGCTCCGTAATGACTGCTGTTGCTATGGGCACTGCCATCTTGATGTACAGGCCGTACTGTAGGAAGCGCGCCAAGCCGATCAGCTGATCGATTAGGGCGGCCTGCATGAATGTTATGAATGGTACTTGTAAATGTAAAACATAGTCATTGAGAGAATTCGTTAGATAATTGTGACTATTGAAAGACAGATAATTCATTTTAAAGTATATTGCATGCCTGTACTCTAAATTTATCACATCAAGATTTAAATAAACAGCTCTTACTGAGATAATGACACCTGGTAGTTTAGGTTAGGTATGTTATTTTCGTGTGGTGAGTAATGCAAATTCAAGAAACGTAATGCTTTTAGTGGAATTTAGTCACTGGATTGTTACCGCATGGTACATTTTTATGGAAAGTATTATGTTAATAAGTTAAATAAATTGCCACATTGCCAGAAAGTTGTGCACATCACGACGAATATCCAACTATACAAGTGACTATACACCAGTATTCTAATATCTTTAAAATGAGGGTAGGAGAAACTTATGGAAGATGAAAATCCTAACCGCAAATATAACTATTACGAAGAATACAGGAGTATGTTTCAATCATTTTCCCGAGTTTGAGGGTGAGTTTTGCTTTTGACTTTCTTCCCGTTATGTAAATTTATGACAGTGCGTTTTATTGTTAATAAAGTACAATCCTAAAAGTAACATAACCAGTATATTATTGTTATTTCTTGGGTTAGGTAATATTGAAAACGTGCAATAAAGGTGGAATCAAGTTTAAAATACAGAGCTAAGTGCAGTTTATAAAACCCAACCTTGTATTAAATGATTTTGGCATTGTTATAAATACACGCTGAACATTGCTTGTAGACAATATTTCGGTATTACAAGCAATGCAACTTAATTCCTTCTAGGATAGTTCCAAGAACTCCAAGAGCCAAAAGTTCCAAGAAAAGGAACCCATGAAAGCTGCACTGTATTTATGATCGTCTAGAGTTATGGCGCACAGCCATATTATTATTATTATTATTATTATTATTATTATTATTATTATTATTATTATTATTATTATTATTATTTGTGTACGTCCGTCGTGTCCGTATTTTTATTAATGCACACTTTATTATGATTTGTTGGATACCTAGTTGAGTAGGCCTACACCAGTCGTTATGCATTGACCATTTAGATCACTTCTCCTGGTACCGGCAGACCTAACTTACGAGATATCAAACAAGTACAGGTGTTAATTATCTAACCTGTTGTATTAATACAATATTTGAGACTGTTTCTTAACTACAATACACAGTCGTATGGAATGCTTGTAATACGCGGGTCGGACGGAGGAAACTGTTCGCCTCTTTGCGTGTCATCATCCGAGCTACACTACGACCTGTATATTACGAAGGCAGTGCTATGGGCTAGGCACGCATGCCATAGCTGTCATGTGATTCGTCGCTGATGGAGAGATGGCTGCTAAGTTAAGTCCTTAAGTTCTATAAGCATGCAAAGTGATATCCATACACTAGTATAGGGTTTAAAGTCAGTTAATTACTGGTTAAATGTAAGCCAGTGCGGCACTTGTTTTGCTCAGTTTTTGGAAGATTCAATACGTTCAGGACTGCAATGCATGTTTAAGCCCCGAGCTTAGTGATTTTATTTTAATCAGATGGGAACAAATGGTAAAAGAGGTTAGTTATAGGTGTGTGTTTCTATTGTTTTAATAGTGTTTTATTCCCGTATGCGTTGATTTTGATAGAGATGTTGGGCAGACACTTCACAGTATCAAAATGGGCTGAAGACGTCGGCGTCGCGATATTTTATAGAGTACATTAGAGACAGCATTAGATCAGGATATTTTCTACGCATGAAGCATGAATTTTTCAGCTGCGAGGAGTTGTATGGTAGAGTTATATTCACCGTTGAATACAGAGCAGGGTCTTCAACTTTGGAAGCAGGGAAGTTCAGGAATGTAAAGGGTATCGAACCAAGGATATGTTATGTGAGATGCAAGAATTGCCATGAGATGTTGACGGGGCTGAAATAATGAGAGAAAGGCGATCAAGCGATCGTGTTTACTGGGAGCACTGATTTCTGTGTGTTAGTAAGCCAGCCTGTGATTATGCACGTGAATGTGTTGGCTGTGCATTAATTTTGTCAGAGAGAATCTGTGTCATGGTGCATAGATAAGGAGAATGCGTGGTCCCGACCAATTGCTAGCTCCCAGGTAGAAATCCCCAAGTCAGCTGTATCCTGTGAGCCCACTGTAGGTGGAAGTATACTTAAGAGAGATCCTGTTAGTTCAACGAACCTGCCCCAGTTATTTAAATGTTTTTTTGCTCTCCAGCTGATCTTCCATGCCGTGTGGAGAAAGGCGGAGGTGCTGTGTCTTCTTGAGGCATAAAACTTCGGAGCCTGAATATGTAGCAATCTAATCCCGACGCCTATATCAACTTCAGTGCATATTTGTATGTGTTTTATTTTGTAAGTGTGATTTTGTATGTGTACCTTGTGTTGTTTTTTTTTAGTTCCGTTTGGGCCTGCTATGGACCACGCGGTTCTTATCTCTAGCAGCTTTCTTCCTTGGCCAGTACTCCTTCATCCTTGCACTGTGAAAGTCTTTTCGCTCCTGGGTCCATTTCATACCTCCTCCCGGACGTACTGTTTTTTCTGTTAGTGACTGGAGAGAGTTTGATATTCTGATCAACGTTCTGTACCTATTACTGTCATAAATTTCACTGGGAGCAATGTCCAATTCTTGAAGGTCTTTTCTGACGAGTCTTGCCCACTTGGCATTAGTCACTTTCCCTCTAGAGATGGTATGGAAGATTCTGGAGGTGAGCCTCTGATTGTCCATTCTCATGATATGACCATAGAAGTTCAATCTCCTCTTCCTCATAGATGTTGTAATGCTCTCCAATTTTTGGTACAGTTCGTTGTTGTGCCTGATTCTGTACTTGCCTTCTTCTTTAATAGGGCCCATGATTTTTCTCAGGATCTTCCTTTCCTTCAGCTCCAGTTTTCTAAGTTGCCCTTTTCTTACCATGTTTAGGCATTCTGAGACGTATAGTACTGATGGTCTCACTACAGTAGTGTAATGCCTGATTTTGAGGTTAAGTGAGAGGGATTTGGATTTGTACATACTCTTACATAGGTGGTAGGCATTTTCCAATTTGATGCATCTGCTGTTCATGGCCTGATCTTCATTCATGTTTGGGGTTATCCATTCTCCTAGGTATTTGAAGGAGTTAGTCCTTTGTACTGTTTTGTCCCCCAGTGGGATTGATTTGGGTGCATCTTTGATGTTGGTGATAAACTGTGTTTTGTTGATGGCGATCTTCGACTCTACTTCAGCTGCTATGTGGTCGAGAGAGGATAGTTAATGGATAGCTTCCTCCACACTGGATGCCAGGAGTGTAAGGTCGTCTGCGAAGGCTAAACAGTTAACTGTTAACTTGTCTTTCTTGTAGCCAATTCTCAATTCAGAGCCATCCTTTAGCATTTTCGTCCACTCACGAATGACTTTCTCAAGTAGGCAATTAAAGAGGATTGGAGATAGGCCATCCCCTTGTCTAACACCTGTTTTGATCTCAAAGCTCTGGGACAGTTCCCCTCTGAATTTGATTCTGGCTGTAGTGTTGGTAAGAGTTGCTTTCACTAGATTCAAGGTTTTCTTATCTAGTCCCAGTTCAGCAAGTGCCTGGAAGAGTGACTCTCTATCTACTGAATCGTAGGCCTTCTGAAAGTCAACAAATGTTGCCACGTAGGGTGAGGCACTTAGGTTTTTGTAAGTGATGATGGTTTTGAGGTTCATGATTTGTTCGGCGCATGACCTTGACTTGCGAAACCCAGCCTGGTACTCTCCGATGCAGGAGTCGAGTTGAGCCTCTACTCTTGTGAGTAATACTTTGGAGAGTATCTTGTACGTCACTGATACAAGGGAAATCCCTCTGTAGTTGTTTTGATCTGATTTGTCGCCTTTTTTGTGTAACGGGGGGATGATAGCTGAGGTCCAGTCGCTAGGTAACGCTTTTGTCACCCAGATGTTTGATATGATTTCATGGATACTTTGGATTGATTCCTCATCAGCGTATTTCCAGAGCTCTGCTATGATTCCATCCTCACCCGCTGCTTTGTTACATTTCAATTCTGAAATGGCTTTCTGGATCTCCCCCTTTGTTGGTGGGAGAGAGTCCGACTTAGTAACATTCTGAGGTTCGAAATGCAGTTTCTCCTTGGGTTCCCTTGAATTTAGAAGGTTGTTGAAATACTCTGCTAGAACTGTGGTGCACTCTTCATTGTTCATTTTCAGCTTTCCGTCAGCTCCCCGAAGGTGAAGTGTAGGGGCTGAGTAGGGTGTTATTTGAGATTTAAAAGTTTGGTAGAAGTCTCTAGTGTTGTTTCTTTGAAAATCCCTCTCTGCTTGTTCAATGATATTTTTATTGTACTTCCTCTTGGTGTTCCTGATAATTTTAGTGGCAGTTTTCCTAACTTCTAAGAAGTTTTTATGGTTTTCCAGACTTTTGTTACGGTTCCATTTTAGCCATGCTTGCTTTCTCTCTTCTATTGCTTTGTCACAAGTAGTTGTCCACCATGGATGTTTGTTCTTTCTGACCGCCGGGATGGTGGTTGTCGCTGCATCTATTAGTGCCTTCTGTAGTTGGGGCCAATCTTTTTTGTCTTTGTTTTTAGCCAGGGTCTCGGTGAAGTTATTGTTATCTTTCAGCTTGGCTGGATTGAACCTTGGAATTCGCGACTTGATGCAGTGGTTTTCTCTGCTTCTTTTAAGAGGGATGAAATTGGTTTTGATCAAAGAAAGATAGTGGTCTGAATCAATGTTTGCACTTCTCAATACTTTGACATTCAGCACTTCTTTGCTGTTTCTTCTACTGATGGCTACGTGGTCCAGCTGGAATTCCCCAAGCATTGGGTTAGGGCATCTTCAAGTCATGGCTTTCCTAGGAAGGCGTTTGAAGGCTGTAGATTTGAGGACTAAGTTGTAATTTCTGCACAGGTCAATCAGCCTATCTCCATTCCTGTTGGTCCTCTTGTGGGCTGGGTAATCTCCAACTATGTTCTTGAATTTTCTCTCTTTGCCAATCTGGGCGTTAAAGTCCCCCATTAAAATAGTTATGTGGTGCTTTGGGATCCGGTCCATTGTCTCTTTCGAGTACCCTCCAAAAGGTTTCCACATTTTCAATATCTTTCCTGTTGGTGTCATTAGTAGGTGCATGGAAGTTAACAACTGTGTATGCTTTGTTGAGAGTTTTAAAAGCTATAGTGGATGTTCTTCCACTTGGAGATGAAAAGGAGATGATGGAGTTGATCATTTTGCTGCTGACTATGAAGCCTGTCCCCAAGTGAGGCACATTCTTCATCACTCTTTCACTGGGTTGCCCTTTGAAGATCCGATAACCTTGTGATTCTATCACTTCTTGATCGAGGAATCTGGTCTCTTGCACGGCTGTTATCAGGATGTTGTGTTCAGTTAAAACATCTAGCGTATGTTTTAGTTTTCCTGTCTCTAGGAGGGAGTTGATGTTGATGGTCGCCAAGAACTTAAAACGTTTCTTCGTCTCACATGAAGGTGCAAGCTCCCCAGAATCCAAAGGCTTGCTTGCCCCAACAAAACTGGGGATGGATTTTATACCACCTGGGGTAGGTTTTCCGTTGGTCGTTTTCTCCATGTTGCGAGAGTTAAGAAAAACGTTTAGGGTGGTTACCCGCAGGTAACAATTTGTTAACTGTCAAGGTTGTAAGCCTTGAAGCCCCCAGCACTGATCTGTTCGCCGACCCAACTTCCCGCTGGGATTGGTACCCAACCTTCCACTGGGTTGCTCGGCTTAGCAGGGGCACCTCTCGCAGGTTATGTGCTGGAGTTAGAGTGAAAGAGGCTAGTTGGATTCTCTGGCTGAATCCAATATCTTCATGTTGCAGATGATTGGCAACAACGCATTTCACTCCCATTTGCCAGAGTCATAATGACTCCTCCCGGGTTGATTCCCAGGACCCACCTTGTGTTGTTTATTATTGTCCTGTGTATTTATTGTTTTTGCCATGTGATGTCCTTTGTTGTGTAATGGGGATACATTAGTCCGTCGGCTAATTTGAGGGAAGCAGGTTTTGCCCCGATTGATCATGGGTACCGACCCATATGATTAGAGCCTGTGCTATTTTGGAGGGGTAATTTAGGCGCAGTCCAGAACAAGTGTTTTTTATATATTTGTGTCCGAGTATTCGGAATGTACATATGTCAGTTACACCTATTACTAGTGTATCGAGTATTACTTTTGCATCTAATGGATGGTTTTAGATCGAGCCTACGGGCAAAGGACTCAGAGATTTAACGAAGCAGTCAAACAATCCAAACATTGTAACACATTCCAATTTCCATGTAAATTTCTAATCGTAATTTTCGGGCCTTTACCCGTGTTTCGTATGTATAAACTATTGCTAATGTGTCAATTATTTATATGTACGTATCACGTTTCTGACCAATTTTATGGTCGATTTTACGTTTATTTGATTTGTTAGTTGATTAGTACGAGCTCAATTTATGTTTTTAGATTAATACATCTATCTTACACGAATACCTGCGTTCTCATTCACTAGTTATATATATGTACATTGGTTATCGTACGTATTTATCTCCGCTGTTTATTAGTCTCATAAACTCACTCCTATGTCTTTGATGTTCTCTTTTATCCGTAACTCCCCATTGTCTAACTTATGGTCCATTAATTTGTTACCAGAGGCAATAGAACCAGACAAAACCCGAAAACTGCGGAAAAAAGCTAGAGAAAACCTTAGCGTCCCTCATAGTAGAGTTGAAAGAAGGTACGACCATGGACGGAGGCACACTAAACTAGCTGTGGGTGACAAGAACTTCGTCAAATATTTCCCTGCGAGCGGAGGTGCATTTCAGTTTTCAGCTATAATTGTCGCTAGATAACGCGGCCTCTGCGCCATTCTTGAGATTCTCACCCCAGTTACTTTGCTTATAACTGAACCAGAGACTCAGAACAATTTCAGGTTTCGCCTGTCTCAAGTTAAGCCCAGGTAACGAACTTTTATTTCTTGCTATTTTTCTAGATACCAACTGAGGTATTTTGCTTCAAAACTTGTGTAAATTTCTTACTTTTCCTAGGTTACTCCTTGTTGTATAGACAAAGTGAAGCCGATATGTAGCTCCCAGGAATCGGCAGCCTATTCTCGTATGCATCTGGAAGCGCATCTGGAGGTACTGTATATTATATATAAGGTTCTTTCTCCTGAACTTCGAGCAAAGAAATATATTTTTGTTCATGATATTGTGCCGACAAAATATTAGTAACCTCTATAATATTCATATGGCAGAAAGTTCACTATGTACCGTGTGTCACAGAGCAGAAGACACTCTTCTTCACCATCTACATGGCTGTACCTGTGTTACACGCTTGGCGATAGGTGACGTACAAAGGGCACTAGGAAAGTTTTGCAATACGCAAAAACGGTTGGCTGGACACCCCTGTTATGGTGAGGGATGAAAAGGGGTAAAAACCGGTCTAGAAGACAGCAAGACGCGACCTTCACACCAGTTGTTACCAAGCAGTGGGATTGAAAGCAAGTTAAGATGTCAGTGTGGTATAAAGGTGAATATCGCGCAATTATCCGCTACAATTTTTCTCGTGGACTAACTGTTGACCAGTGCCTGGAGGAAATGACTCCTGTGCTGGGGAAAGACTGTCCACATCGGATAACAATTATCCGCTGGAACAAAGAGTTCCAGAGGGGAAATTTTGGGGTTGAAGATGATCCTCGTTCTGGGCGACCGTCTGAATCAGTGACTGAGGAAAACATTGAAGCTGTGAGGAAAATGTTGCAGCAAGAGAGGCGGTTGAAATATCGGCAGGTAGAAGAGACCCTACACATCCCTGTATCAGCTATTCATTCAGTTCTACACGACCATCTCCATTTTAGAAAGGCTTTCCTTTGGGTGCCCTATTCACTTTCAGAGGAGGAAAGGGCACAACGAGTAAAATGGAGCCGAAAAATGTTAAAACAGTTTGAAAATGGGACTTCGCGTAACTTCAATAGCATCGTTACAGGTGACGAAACTTGGCTTTATTATTACGATGTCCCAACAAAATTCCAGAACAAGGTGTGGCTGTTTTAAGATGAGGGTACTCCTGTGACTGTGCGAAAGTCAAGGTCAGTGAAGAAAAGGATGATTGCAGTATTCTTCACTAAACGGGATATCCTGACCCGGGTTGAGCTAGAAACACAAAGGACAGTTACTGCGAAGTGGTACAGTGAGACTTGTCTGCCTCAGGTCATCCAGGCTCTCAAGCAGCTCCGTCCAAAGTCACGCCTCAACACTTGGCTCTTGCATCACGACAATACTCCAGCACATCGTGCTAATGTAACAATGAACTTTTTTGCCAGATCAGGGTTGACTGTGCTTGATCACCCCCCATACAGTCCTGATCTTGCCCCATGTGACTTCGCACTCTTCCCAGAAGTGAAGCTGAAGCTGAAAGGGCGGCATTTTACATCCGACTAGGAGCTTCTGGCAGCATGGGATCAAGAGTGTGAAAATGTAACCGAAGAAAAGTGGCAGATTTGGTTCAGTGACTGGTTTCGACGTATGGAGAAATGTATTGAGTGTGGTGGAAATTATTTTGAGAAAGTCTAAAGCGTTCACTCACATTGCAAAACTAGTGCCCTTTGTACATCAGCAAACGGACTGCTCGATCTCGCCATTTTCAAGTACGACGGAATGGATTGCACGCCCCACTTGTTGGATGAATTTAGCTCGTTTAACATCCATCCTCCTAGTGTTAGTGATTGCAGTCCACGTGTCGACAATGTTAAAAGCTCATGGAACATCGAACTATCGACACCATTTTGTGTCCGGATATCCAAGACGGTACTAGTTAAGTTTTTCGTCACCAAAAGCTAAATATGTTGGGAAAAATAACCCGTTATTGTACTCATTAATGGAATATATTTACATTGACAACAATGCGAATAAATAAGAAAAATCTTTATGTTACTTTAATCTGTCATTTGTAATTCTCTCAAATTTCTGTTTACTGTCCCTGTAATGTCAAAAGAAGCACATTGTCGCTAGTTTTATTTATTTTTATTATTGTCATCATAACTGTTGTGCAGCAATGTTCAGTAGCGCAATTACTATAGAGCCAAGTTATAAAGGTACAAGAGGACGTTTAATCGAGTTTTGTCTGTACATTTCTCTGAATTTAAAAATAATTGTATTTATGTATCGGACATGTCTACAGTAGCAAGGAAATGCACTTTTAAATTTTCCGTCATCTCTGTTTGTCTGTATGTACGCGCAGGACGAGAAAATAGCAGAAGAGAATTTAATGAAAATCGGTACGTGACGTCGGGGAATGAGCCGCTACAATCTAGGCTATAAATAATTTTATTCACGCTGGGTAAAATGGTAGTTTAGGGGAACACCTAAAATTTAATTCTCAAATATTTATGTTATTAGTGGTCCTATCGATAAATACTACATAACTAATATAGAATTTCATTTCCGATCATTTATGTCTTATACATTTTTACTGTACCGACTACTCATAAATTTGTACTTTTTTGCTAACGGCGAGCCACGAGAAAAGGGGTAGCAGAATTTAATGAGAATCGGTGTGTAGAGTCGGGGAATAAGAAACTATGGAGTAGGATATAAATAATTTTCTTCACCCTGGATGAAATGGTAGTTTGGGGGAAGATGCATGAAATTTAATATTGAAATACCTACGTTATTGGTCCTATCGAAGGGTACTACTTTGTACATTACAAAATTTATAGAAAGCACAATTTCCGATAATTTATGTTTTATTCAGTTTAACCTTACCGACTGTGATAAGAGTGGTATTTCAGAGTCAGAATTAAAAAAACTGAATGTGAAGGCCTACGGTATCGGAAGCTCAAAATTGATCAACAATAACATTACATTGACCACTGCTTGTTGTGATGTTCTTTGTCTCTTTTGCTGCCACTCCTCTCCGATAGATGGGATTACTGCTGCGTACCGAATATAACAGCCTGCCTCAATATTGACGATAAAGAGCTGGGGAGTTCGATAACTTTCTTCTTTAGCATGTCATTCCTCTGGTTCATACATTTTCTGACACTACTGGTACGTAACACACTGGTCCATCATAGTATTCCAGTTATTCGATCCCTGCTCTGAGGCACTGATTGGAATGAGAAGTGTGCACACTTAACGGCTGTCTGCGCCCTGGTCATTCGAGCTCTGCAGCATAGTTCTGTTCGTTAAAAGTGAGAAATTGTGTGGTTTTTATTTGATCGTGTATTTCATATGATAGCATTGCTTTTAATCGCGACATTCCTACTGATGTCATTGTAATGACCTATGTTCATTTCAGTTGGGAAAACCACTGTGGATGTAAAAAGGCAGGTTGAGAGTGAGTGTCTGCCATTATAATGCAAACTCCCCAACTTCATTGTGATTGATAGTAGGCAAGAAGGCCTACCATTACAGTGAAAATTTCCTAACCCAGTCTTCACATGAGAAAAGACGTATAGTGAATTCCCCATCGCGTTTCTGGGGTAACGTTAAGAGCTATGCAATTTAATACAATCTTACAACTTGTACACTACCTAACCTAGAATTATGTATACATTGTAGAATTCCGTAGCGAAGCACGGTTACACCAGCTAGTCATTCAATATGCATATTTCATTTACCAAACAGTGTTTGCTAATTTTGTAATATCTTTATTAGTATTATTCTTAGTGCTGTATTTTTATTGTGTATCAAGAGTGCCAAAGAATTAGGCTCAAGAGCTCTTCATTGTTTTTATCCATGGACAAATGATTACACACCGTACCGGCAATCGTTTATTGTCATAACTAGTGGGCGGATTTTGTTGACCTAAAAATCACTGAAAATGATCAATAAAATGTCAATCAATCAATCAATCAATCAATCAATCAATCAATCAATCAATCAATCAATCAATCAATCAATCAATCAATCAATCAATCAATCAATCAATCAATCAATCAATCAATCAATCAATCAATCAATCAATCAATCAATCAATCAATCAATCAATCAATACTGATCTGCATTTAGGGCAGTCGCCCAGGTGGCAGATTCCCTATCTGTTGCTTTCCTAGCCCTTTCCGAAATGATTTCAAAGAAATTGGAAATTTATTGAACATCTCCCTTGGTAAGTTATTCCAATCCCTAACTCCCCTTCCTATAAATGAATATTTGCCCCAGTTTGTCCTCTTGAATTCCAACTTTATCTTCATATTGTGATCTTTCCTACTTTTATAGACGCCATTCAAACCTATTCGTCTACTAATGTCATTCCACGCCATCTCTCCGCTGACAGCTCGGAACATACCACTTAGTCGAGCAGCTCTTCTTCTTTCTCTCAATTCTTCCCAACCCAAACATTGCAACATTTTTGTAACGCTACTCTTTTGTCGGAAATCACCCAGAACAAATCGAGCTGCTTTTCTTTGGATTTTTTCCAGTTCTTGAATCAGGTAATCCTGGTGAGGGTCCCATACACTGGAACCATACTCTAGTTGGGGTCTTACCAGAGACTTATATGCACTCTCTTTTACATCCTTACTACAACCCCTAAACACCCTCATAACCATGTGCAGAGATGAAATAAGTAAAATATGACTTAAAAACCTTTACCAAACTAAATTCTAGTGACTATAACAATGGTTTCACAAGCAAAATATCGCTGCCGGGCTGAATGACTCAGACGTTTGAGGCGCTGACCTTCTGACCCCACCTTGGCAGGTTCGATTCTGGCTCAGTTCGGTAGTATTTGAAGGTATTCAAATACGTCTGCCTCGTGTCGGTAGGTTTACTGCACAGTTCTTGTGTTTTTGAAGAGATAATTATCTCCTAATTTGCTTGAAAGTATACGGTATGTAATGTGGACACAGTGATTTGTTGGATGTAGTTCTAGCATTCTGTCCCCGAAAAATTTGGGAAAACTTTTACTCCTTGCACTTGTTACAGATTTCAGATGTTTCCATCAATTAATTTTCAGCTGTACAATACATTTTCTCAGTGATTTAGTTGGAACAAAATATTTACAGGAACTCACCTTATTAATTCAGCAATTTCCAAATGGACTCATATTGGGTGTCAAAATCAGCGGCCTCATGTTTCCGACAAGTTGTTTCATCAACTGAACGTCTCCCCTTTCGTAGCCATGACTTGACATATGGTTGTAGGTTAAATAAATGCACAGGAGGTCCGACGCTGCTTATGAAAATAAGTCCGCTTGATCTTGCAACCAGCAGCCAATTTCTCTTTTCGGTGTGGATCTCATTCATGGTACTGAAAGCTCTTTCAGCTTCTGCTGAAGAGATGGGAATGGTCTGTACAGTCTTGATTAAATGCATAAGCTCCACTGGAATTTCCTTGGTCTCGACATACTTTCTAAAATCATTAATGTACCTCCTCTTGTCTGACATGTGGAAAAAATCACAAAGGTTGCCAACACTCTCATCACCATAGCAGATATCCAAAGTAAAAGTGGAGGGCCAATTATTTTTGTAATAGTACCTTTGAATCATTGATAACATTTCTCATTCTCTCATGTCTTTGCTGACTAGAGCTGGAACCAAGATGAGATGATGTGGACACATTTTCCATAAGCCTGTTTTTTCAATTGTTCACAAGACTTCTGAAAAACTGCTTTTTGTCAATTTTTACAACTTTTTAAAATCATGTAATCCTATGCTTCTAAACTTTTTGTTTTCTGCTTCTTTAAGAACTGTTCTGTAGTATTCTCCAGAAGCTGAGTTACACATAGATTCAAACACTTTTATAGTGCGCTTGATTGCATTTTGAGCCTTTGTCAGACTTGTCTCTCTTTTCTGCGACTCTAATGACAAATCAGCTAACTCAACAAGAGCATCATACATAATTGCAGTATTTTCTAGAAATTCTACACATGTTAACATATTTTCTAGACCTTGGAATATTGCCCTTTCTTTGGAGTCTCTCTGGCGGTCACTTTTGGCGTCACTAAAATGTTTTACTAGTGCACTATAGTTTTCCCAGACAGCTTTTACAGTTCTCTGGCTTGATGCTACCCATCTTATCGTAAATATTTTCCCAATCTTCTTAACTCTTTGTTCCAGTGAAGCAGCACAAATGTTGAGTTCCCTTTGATTTTTGGGAGACATGCTGTATAAAGAATACAATTTGTCCAAGAAAGAATGGAAATTGTTAACACCTGTAACTTCATTTCTTGTATCAGAAACGGCCAATTCCAAGCGATGGTTTAAATAGTGCCAGATTACTATATCTGAAAATAACTTTAAAAACTGTGTTCCAACTCAATTTTTTCTACCCAATATTACAGAGGCCCCATCACATGCTAGACCAACTGGATGTTCTGCCAGAAAGTTTTCATTCATCCCATACGAAGAAATATTCTTCAATATCTCTCGAGTAATAACATCTGCTGTAGTTGATTCAAGTTCTATCAAGTCCAAGAGAAAGGACACAACTTCAGAATTATCTGAAAGAGCCCATCTCGAACATAATACTAAAACAGATTTTACACTAACTGTTGTTGATTCGTCCATCATAATACTGATTCTCCTCTGATTTTCTGTTATAGATTTTTCTATTTTATTTCCCATTTCCTGTGAAATGTGTTGAATAATATTAAAACAACTAAAATTTGTATGAAGAACTTGTCCCATATATAAACTATTTAATTGTTGAAGTTCAACATAAGCCTGTAGGTCTACGAACGGTCTATTTCTTTTCGCAATTGAGTATGCTATTCGAAATACTCGAACGGTGGTTTTTAGGTGGTTGACACTCATAGTGTCCAAGAAACTTTCAAATATCTTTTATTAGATTCTGATTTTTGTAACATAGCTTTTTTGCGAGATTCTGAATTCTTGTGTTCAAATATTTTTTCCGATACAACTCATATATTCGCTCATATAGTCCCTCAAGGAACGCCACCAGTCCTCATGCCTTTTATAGTTTGTATTGAAACCATTAGACATATCATTCGCCCAGGAACGTTAGCTGTTCGTCTAGCCGCTTTAGTACATTCGTCAACATTGGTTATAGCGGGGGTTTATCTATTGATTCGGTTTAATAGAGCATTTGTTGATATTTGATTGTCTAAATTTTTACTGCTTATAGCTGGTCTTACTATATTTATAGCAGGTTTAGGAGCCAATTTTGAATTTGATTTAAGCTGAGTTATATTTCCATCGCCTTTAATAATTTGTTTACCAACTACTTTAAAATTATTGGCATTGATTGTAAGAGTATTAGTGGGTTGATTAGGATACGAGATTTCTAAATTTTCTTTATCTTATAATTTATTATCACTAAAGAGATTCATGATATCTAATTTCTTAGGATCAATATGATTTATACCTTTTATTAGAACTTATGGGGTTAGTTACCTACCTTTATTTTTAAGAAATCCAAAGTTGATTAATATTATTTCCGTTGGGATGAACCTTGCATTCTACCCATACTTTCATTAGCTTAAGTCCTGCCCCTTTAAAAACTCCTAATCCTAATTTACTTTCCTCTTTACATATATTGCAGCCTAAAATTTATTTTCTGCAAATAACCACTTGTTCTCTGACAAGAAATAACGGTACTGAGACTCGTTCCAACAGTCTGGAAAATCTTGTTTTCGGTAGCTGGATCCTTGAATTTAGATTCTCCCTTGAATCTGCATCACAAGTTTCAGCAACATTTAACCCAGGCTCTGTCTTTATTTCTTTAATGAAACTAATGTTCTCGGAACTCCATTTGGTTTCGTTTTTACTTGAGCCATCACACACCGTTTTAGTATTCTTTGATTCTTCATCTTCATCCCCAGCACTTTTTTTGAACCCAGCCACTTCAGTAAACTCATGGTCACACTCACAACTCACTTTCACAGCCACTGGAAATCTTGGAAGGTACTATCGGGCTACTGATGTTCATTAACTGCAGAGAGATTCCATAATATCTGCTTCACAGCAACACATTGAGCAAAACATAAAATAAAACTTGGATTCACACAAACATAACAAGTGGAAGAAAGTTGTTGTGCTCACTTCCCGCTCTCCGAATCCAATAGCGCTCTAGCCAACCTTAGAGAACCAGAAAACCGCCCAGGAGTGTAACAGCGACCTATCTTATGAACATCAAATCGTAAGGTTCGATATTAGTCCGCTAGAGTACACCCATGACGTTTCAGCGCTATGTATAGATTATAAGATTTTCTTACTGAATGGAAAAATGTTACGTTCTAAAGCGGGAGAATATTTTCCGGAACGCCGTTCCGGCCCGTTCCGGTCCAACTAAATCACTGCATTTTCTTCCCCACTCCCTTTGACACTGCACAATTTACAAAATAAATCACCCCCATCTGTCATAGAACGTATTTTCCAAATTCATTCACTAGCTGATTTAAAAACAAACTCTGTGGTCGGTTCATTTTTGGAGTTTTTCTTGGACAGAACTGGAGGACAATTCTGTACTGAAGCGAAAAGTTATATAACTGTTGTTTCCAAGCACTTCTCATTTCCATTTGTGTTTGGCCTTGACGTATGCAGGGGATAAATAACTGGCTGTAGGGGCGGGTGCATAGGCTGGTACATTCCTCGTTCCCTGACACGTTAGGAAATACTTTGTCCAAATCATAGTTTTGAGCGGTTTTGTGTTCCTATAATTATCTTGGAAACACAACACTCATAGGTATAAACCCTTTCTTAATAAGCAACAGTAACTGGTCAGTTTGTTTTGTCAAGAAAGGTATTTATCAAATTTAACCATAAGAAAGAAAAATTAAATTTTTTTATGTTGTCGCTTGTGGAATCAGTCTGACAGTGAAGAATGAATGCATACATTTTAATATATTATGTTAAAATGATCTACAAAGTCTTCAAAATGCTACATATTAACCTAAAATCTTCTTCAAAGTTGAAATAATGACTAATCATCCGAAATTTTCGAGAAATGAAAAATAATGCAAAATAAAAAAAGCGTTATTGTCGTTTGTTATATAGCAGAAGGAATTTCTACACTACTGAACAACATCCTAATCTAAAGGAAAAGAAGATTACATTTCAACAACATCCACCCTTCAGTTATAACAATGTTAGGCTGTTCAAGAATAAACAAGATAGTGCAGGAAAAGGAGATGACATTTCAACAACATCCTCCCCTGCTATGTTGAACAGGGGCCTTGTGGGGGAATCGGAACATCGGAAAGGATAGGCAAACAAGAGAAAAGGAAGTGGAGGTGACCTTAAGTTAGGCAATGTAAGACTATTCAAGAATAAACAAGATAGTGCAGGAGGAAGGGACTTATTTGTAGCAAAGGAGACGTGGACTATCTAAAACTACCAAATATAAAACTTGGAATCTGTATTTTTCTGACAATTTAAAAAATACTAAGGAATGATCTCACTGATTTCTCATAGTTTGATTGTATCCTTACAATATTTCCAGTTTCTTTTCACAGTCACAGGGATGCTATATTGTAAGTTAATTTGTGAAGTGGATAAATATAATATGCACTCAGCTAGTCAGAGATATAATAAAGTGATTACTCTGGATGTACTGAACCATATCAGATCACGGCCCAAATGATTTAATTTGACACTGTAGAGCATTTTACATTTACCGCTGAGGAACGAGCTTAGGAACATTGCGTGACCGTGTGGTTGTACGTGTCGAATCCATAGCAACCAAGGTGCGATACTTTTCCCTCAGACGAACCAAGACAGGTTGACGTGATTTTATTGGTGTGAACCCCGTAGACGGCGTGGGTACGCGAAAGGAAGAGAGAGAAAGCACATGGCATGCAAGAGACAGGGATAGTGATTTGAAAGCGGGGAACTACTAAACAACGCCAGTCTGCCAGCAAACACGAAATATCTAAGACGGGAATCATTTGAATTCGATCCCGTATTTTAGTCGCAGAGCCATATCCCACAGATACAAGATAAGGACAATTCTTTGTTATATTTTCGTAGTACCGTGAGCTATTAAAATGATGTACCTCCACCTGTTTTGTTTATTTCTGACTTCTTTGAAAAATCCGTTGTGAGGTGGCTGACCGTAACAAAAGGAAGGCTGTTGTATCTCGAGGGAGTACTAGCGGGTGCGGCCCTGCCCTCCTTCTATAAAAGACCGACAGCATCAGTAGAAGCTCATTTTGATTCTCATTCTGCACTCATTCGGATTCTACAAGAATCTCATTCTCAGTACGTCAGCGTCACGATAGCAAAGTGATATTCTGTAATCTATAAAAGTATACAGTACTTGTATCCGTGATAGACGAGGCTTAATAACTGTTTGTTTAAGCTCACTCTTTGAGTAGTTTACAAATATTTAGTGCGAGTTCGCGTGATGAAATAAATTGAGTGCGCATAATGACGACGTACCGCTATTAAAGACTCGATCAGAACCGGAAACTATCCCTTAATTTCGCTACTATCTTTGACCAGATTAATGTCTCGATAGATGGTATGGTCAATTGTATCCTTGCCAAGGTTACGACTGTGAAGTCGTGCAGAATCGAAGCGGGGAAGATGATAGGTGTTGACGAAAGTTACCAGGTTGCAGGCACCAACAGCAGTGCGACAATGAAGATATCAAACTATCGACCGACGAGGACCGAACCGGCAGACTTCTAGACCTGTAGGCAGCGCCGCTGTCATGTACTAACTCGTACAAATCAGGTGGTCCTAAGGACGCCGCGGATGGCAGTAATGGAGATAAAGATGAGATGAAATGGTTTCTTTTAAGCATGATATGTAGTGATCAGAGTCATATGTGGCCCTTTCGTTAAATGTAAATAGTAATTGTAACGTAAGCCAGAGTGGCAGTGATTTGTTGTTCATTTGTATTGTAAATAGTGTTTGGGGCTGAATGCATGCTATAATCTAGTTTTATTTTAGGATATTTTCGAATTGGGACACGAGGGATATGTTAGGTTGAATATTGTTTTTGGTTTGTGTTTAAATATATTTCACTTGTGCCATACGGACACTCAGGTATAAGCGATGTCAAGTTCATCTATTCAGATTGGAGGGTTATATATAAAGGGGGGTAAGGGTGTATTCTGCCCGAAGGCAGGTCCGAACCTCCGCAGAGGTGTGCCTGACCCGGAGTTTACGTACAGTAGGGTGGTAAGTTCCTCTCCGCTCCTAATCGTTAGACAGGTAATGTATTATGTTGTAGTGTTGCATGTATTTGAGCTGTTGGCGTGTTGTATTTAGTGAGGGTCATTTATGGAAAGTCGCAGGCATCCCTAACTGTTCTCCAGAATTGAACGGGGGGCTATGCAATATGAGGCTATGGTGTGCCGTGAGGATTGTATTGAGGCCTATAAATTGGAGATTGTCTTAGAGGGTGAATTAATGAGTTGTATCTTCTTTGTGAGGGTGCGTGTTCCATACTAGATGTTATAATTAATGAATCATTTAACGGCTTATTTAGCCGAGATTAGTTCCGCTCGCTGAGAGCAATGGGTCCCAGGTAGACAGCGAGCTAAGTAGGCCTATACGGCGAAGGCCGAAGTGAAAGTGTTGAGAAGGGTGCCCCAACCACACAGAGAATGTTTGAATTTTTCCCTCGTCAAACAGCTGAGAACTTGCTTGGAGCAAGTAAACAAAGGTAGCCAAGTATGTGACCAGGCATGTCACGATAATATACGCCGATCGTCCGAGCGGTTCCCGCTCAATGTGATGTTGAACATGTATCGTTTATGTATTTTGTTTTCAGATGTGCGTTATTTGTGTTATATTGTTTATGTGTTGCATGTATGTGATAGTAGTGATCAGTGTTCCATAGCCCGTTGGTTGTAGTTGGGTTGGGAGGATTCTAAACCTCTGCCTTTTGTCCACGATACGAATTTCGTGTGTTACAATCTGTGTTCTTTTGATGGGTTAAATATAGGGAAGTCCCAAACATAGTATTCTATTATTTGTGTAAGTATCCGAAAATTTCGGAATTAGTGTAATTAGGCCAAACTGGAGTCGATCATTACATATTCATGCAAGGGACGGTTTCCTTAAATCGCAGCCTGCGGGCTATTAACAGTCAACTTACTTCGATCTCCGTCACCGATAAATAGATTCACGTTTCAAAAGTTATTGAAATAGATATGCCCGGGTTCTCAACCCGTAGGCTTTTGAATGACCTTTACTGGAAAATTTCCCATGGTATATTTGCGTGTAACGTAATTTGGAATTCTATGGGGATATAGTTTCCTCTTTGTTTGATTTAATCTTTGTGTTTTGATATACTAAATTATGATTTTACCTCCTATATATTAATGAGTACTCATTCACGATTATGTGTTCTAGATTCTGTCCCAAACTGATATGACAAATTTTATTAGAATTTTTTAGCCTTTTGGAGCATTAATCACGCAGCGTCTTCGCTGAGCTGGGCCATGTGGGACGTCGGAAAGGTGCAGTACTGTAGCTTATACATAACAAAAGGATCGTATTTTTTCACAAATACTGATATTGATTTAGATATTATTCCTTATTTTCCCTATCATCCTGTGATGCTTCCAAACGATTAAGAAAATATCTATACTTTTAAACTAAATATGCATTCATCACGGTTAGTATTGTAAATTCTAAGTCTTTCGCCGATAAGATATTAGCCTACTTATGTTGTTGGAAAATAGAACAGTTTTGACAAAATGATAGTAGATAATAACTGACCGAGAGCAGGGGTGACAACTGTAGCTGCGTAGCTTGCAGAGTGTCTCCGTAATAGGAAGCCGAATTGTAGGTATTGGTAGCTATCGTTATTGCTATAATGGAAAACTTGACGCCTCCCTTTCGCAGTTTCCAGGTTCCATCCGCGAACACCATTGACCCAGGACACCTGAAAGATACAATAGATTATATTAGGTCAAACTGAAAATGCAGCTAAATTATTCTCGTAGGATTCTTTCTCGTCGTATGCCTGCACTTATTGTTAAAGGAGCATAATAATAATAATAATAATAATAATAATAATAATAATAATAATAATAATAATAATAATAATAATAATAATAATAATAATCAGTTGGTTTTTGAGGGAATTGCAGGCGGTAAGAACGGTATGGGTGGACCAAGGTATGGCTATGACAAGCTGTAGTTACGTAGAAATGAAAAGGTTAGCACAAGATAGGGAGCATGAAGGGCTGCAGCAAACCAATCTATGGACTGATGACTTAAACAAAAACAACAACAATACATTTGATTATTGTTGACTGACCTGGTAATGCCTCTTACTTTGGAGATCAGAGTTTAAACCGACTTTACCGGTGAATTGCACAGAATATTGGCCTGTTGCGAAGGAGGCTGTGTGCCAACATCGGGCTTTACCTTATCTTTATCTCATTACCATCTCACATCCAGACACGCAGGTCTCTCATAGGCGTCAAATAGAAAGACCTGTACCAGGTAAGCCGAACATATCCTCATACACTCTCGGCACTAAAAGCACTTTCTGACTCAGAGAGGAAAGCAATGACAAACAACCTCACTCATCACGTCTAATAAGTCTCATTATGGTACCGCCATCGGTTCTTTGTGTTAATTCGCAACGGCATGACTTTTGGAGGTGATATATGAGGATCCATCCAGCCTCCAGGTGACGATTTGTCAGCCACCCAGACAGACAGACAGACAGACAGACAGACAGACAGACAGACAGACAGACAGACAGACAGACAGACAGACAGACAGACAGACAGACAGACAGACAGACAGACAGACAGACAGACAGACAGACAGACAGAATAATGAAATCACGAAGTGTTTTATAGACCGCTAAAAGAGATTAGTGAAGTCAGTACAATCTTGTGTAATTTTAACATCTCTACGGATAGGACGTCAACATCCAAGAATGATCATTCATCACCATGATTTGGGCTTGGAGAACAAATGTAATATGGAGATAAATTTAACTGGACTTAGAGATTCATGTAAGTGAACTTGTGGGATCATCTTCCCTGGATTTCGAAATCGTTGAATATTACTGTAAGATGGTCAATGTAGGTATCTGAACCTGGAGATCCGTGCAATTGGCCATGCAGATCAGGGAATGCATCTGGGCTTGGAAATCACTGTAAGTGGACTTGCATCCTCTCCTTTCTGGCCTTTTCCCAACGATCCGGTGACAGCATTTTGTATGGAATTAGCCCAGTTTTACGCCAGATGCCTCTCCTGACGCCAACACCCATGTGAATAGATGTATTTATTGCGTGTTTTCGGGGTTGCTTATAATGTGAAGCCTTATATGGAAATGAAGGCGTGTATTAAGACGAACACGAACACCCAGCCCCGAGCTAGAGAAATTAACTAGATGTTAAAATCTCCAGCCCTCTGAACTGAAAGCCGCTAAGAAGCCGGACGTCAGTCAACTTGTATCAACGAATCTGCACCTATGGATCACTATTACTAGGTTTGGAAATCAATGTAATTGAGCCTGGGTATCAATAATACGAGATTTGCAGATCAATGTACTATTATAGTTAAAATAAGCTCAAGCATCGATGTTACAAGACTTGGAGATCAATGTAACTGACCTTGCGGATCAATGTTACTGGACATAAGGATCCATGTATCTGAGCTTAGTGATCAATATTACTAAAATAAGAGACCAGTATAACTCCCTCCATATACGGTTGGCGTCAAGAAGGGCAATCGGCCGTAAAACAGGACCAAATTCACATGTGAGGTGCAGTTCGCATCCGCGACCCCACAGGTGTGGAAGAAGCGGTATGCAAAGAAGAAGAAGAAGAATAGACCATTGCAATTGAGCTTATGGATCAAGACTGCTTGATTTGGAAATCAACGTAACTGAGTTGCGGGATCAATGTAGCTGATCTTAGGGATCAACTCGGCTAGAGTTAGAGATTAATGTAATTGAGCTTAGCGACTAACAATGCTAGAATTAGAGATTAATGTGACTGAGCTCAGGGATCTATGTAACTGAGCTCAGGGAGGATCAGCATTGCTAGTGTTAGGGATCAATGTGACTGAGTTCAGAGATCTATGTAACTGAGCTTAAGGATCAGCATTGCTAGTGTTAGGGATCAATGTAACTGAGTTCAGAGATCTATGCAACTGAGCTTAGGGATCAATATTGCTGGACTTGGAGTTCGATGTAACTGAGCTTAGGGATCAATGTAAGTGAGCATAGGGATCAGCACTACTAGACTTGGAGGTCAACGCAACCGAGCTTTGGGAACAACGTAAATGAGCATAGAGATCAGCATTACTACACTCGGAAATCTGTGTACCGGTAACTGAATTTGGGACTCAATGTAACTGAGCCTAGGGATCAAAATTCATAGATTTGGACATCAATATAACATAACTGGGCATAAATTGAGCTTAGGGTTCAATATTACTAGACTTGGTGATCAATGAAATTGAATTTACGGATCAAAATTAGTAGTTTGAAGATCAATGCAATTGAGCTCAATGTAACTGAGCACACAGATCAATATTTCTAGTTTGGAGATCAATGTAACTGTGCTTAAGGATCATTGCTAGTGGAGTTGGAGATCAACATAACTGAGCTTAGGAATCAATGTTACTGGACTAGCAGATCAATATGACAGACGTGAGGAAACAATGTTACTGGACGCACAGAGCAATAAATAACACTGGACTTCGAAATCAAAGTTAATGCATCTGGAAAACAATGTTTCTTGGAAATGTATTTCAGTAAATATGGAGGACAATATAACAGGGCTCGGGAAATATTTATGAACTTGGAAATCAACGAAACTGTGCCTGAAGAATGTTTATGGTCTTAGAGCTCAGAAGAAACCGCAGTTTCAGCATCATTGTAACTTGGCCTGGGAATCAATAATACTGGGCTTGTGAATTAACACATTTAAATGTGAAAATCAATATATATCTCTGGACCTTTGCAACAGTGTCACTAATCCAGCGGGTCAATTTTACTGGGCTTAGATTTTAATATTACTGATCTAGTGATACATGTAATTATTCTGGGATCAGAGCAACGTTACTGATAGATTTACAACTCCTTTCAATGCTATGCTTACAGTATATCCAAGATGCATAGTTTCGCGGTACCTTTAAGCTTGATAAAGAGCGGAAGAGCTTAACCAATAAAGTAAATTCTGGATCGTTTCTACTGTTCAATTAGTGGTTTATTTTAAAGAATTCTATCAAATTATTTACCGTTTCATAATAGAAAATGCAGTATCTCTTTTGAGCTCTTTCAAGCGATTTCTGTGCGCTGTCTACAATCTCGGAGAATTCTGAGGTTGACGTTGCAAATACATTATTGACTACCTGAGTATTATTGTAGCACGTGAGCTCTAGGTTACCAATGACCGCTTCTCTGAGCTTAGCCTACAAGTAATAGCCCAATAGCCACTCATAGCTGTCCGCCCTGTGGATGCTATATTTGCCGCTAGAGGCGCTGTAATTCAACCTCACATGAACACCTCGGTTGGCGGTATTTCTAGTTTCTAGACGTTGTATGCTTACGGGTGACGCCGTGTTGTTAAAATACGTCAATTATATTACGATGGTGTACTGTTGCGTATCGTTTTATAAACAAGGCTCTAGAAATAAAGTTCCTGGAACTAGTTTCCATGAATTCCTTTGCCAAGAGCCAACTAGGAAATTATGCATTAAAGCAATGGTACAATACGCAGACCATGTGACGGCAACAATTAAGTTTTTTAAAATGCTATTTGTTCGGGGCGTCGATACATGTAGATCTTTTACTTATTATTATTTCTTCTGTTCTGATGATTCATTATTCTTTTGTGTAGGTTTTGCCAAGGATAAGTTATGGAACTATTGTGACCACTCCGACGTGTGTACTAATCACTTTATGGAATGTGACTACAAACCAAAAGCGGTTAAAGCCTGATGCGGTGCCCAGCGTCTTTAGTGATTACCCGCCAACGCCAAGAAGATGTATTGTAAAATCAATTATACCCAGAACATCTCCCAATGCTAGTTATTTTCCGCGTACGGTAAACCATCTGGTGAGGAATGAACTTATCACTTACACTTCTATTAGTAACGTCCAAATTCAAACTTTTATTCTTGGAGAAGTCTTCCTCGTGAACAGTCGAAATTTTCTTCTGAAGACGCAGAGTAAAGTTCTCTGCGAAGTGTTCAATCAATCAATCAATCAATCAATCAATCAATCAATCAATCAATCAATCAATCAATCAATCAATCAATCAATCAATCAATCAATCAATCAATCAATCAATCAATCAATCAATCAATCAATCAATCAATCAATCAATCAATCAATCAATCAATCAATCAATCAATCAATCAATCAATCAATCAATCAATCAATCAATCAATCAATCAATCAATCAATCAATCAATCAATCAATCAATCAATCAATCAATCAATCAATCAATCAATCAATCAATCAATCAATCAATCAATCAATCAATCAATCAATCAATCCTGATCTGCATTTAGGGCCGTCGCCCAGGTGGCAGATTCCCTATCTGTTGTTTTTCTAGCCTTTTCCCGAATGATTTCAAAGAAATTGGAAATTTATTGAACGTCTCCCTTGGTTATTCCAGTCCCTAACTTCCCTTCCTATAAATGAATATTTGCCCCAGTTTGTCCTCTTGAATTCCAACTTTATCTTCATATTGTGATCTTTCCTACTTTTATAAATGCCATTCAAACTTATTCGTCTACTAATGTCATTCCACGCCATCTCTCCGCTGACAGCTCGGAACATACCACTTAGTCGAGCAGCTCTTCTTCTTTCTCTCAATTTTCCCCAACCCAAACTTTGCAACATTTTTGTAACGCTACTCTTTTGTCGGAAATCACCCAGAACAAATCGAGCTGCTTTTCTTTGGATTTTTTCCAATTCTTGGATCAGGTAATCCTGGTGAGGGTCCCATACACTGGAACCATACTCTAGTTGGGGTCTTACCAGAGACTTATATGCCCTCTCCTTTACATCCTTACTACAACCCCTAAACACCCTCATAACCATGTGCAGAGATCTGTACCCTTTATTTACAATCCCATTTATGTGATTACCCCAATGAAGGTCTTTCCTTATATTAACACCTAGATACTTACAATGATCCCCAACAGGAACTTTCACCCCATCAACGCAGTAATTAAAATTGAGAGGACTTTTTCTATTTGTGAAACTCACAACCTGACTTTTAACCCCGTATATCAACATACCATCGCCTGCTGTCCATCTCACAACATTATCGAGGTCACGTTGCAGTTGCTCAGAATCCTGTAAATTATTTATTACTTTATACAGAATAACATCATCCGCAAAAAGCCTTACCTCCGATTCCACTCCTTTACTCATATAATTTATATATATAAGAAACCATAAAGGCCCGATAATACTGCCTTGACGAATTCCCCTCTTAATTATTACAGGGTCAGATAAAGCTTCACCTACTCTAATTCTCTGAGATCTATTTTCTAGAAATATAGCAACCCATTCAGTCACTCTTTTGTCTAGACCAATTGCACTCATTTTTGCCAGTAGTCTCCCACGATCCACCCTATCAAATGCTTTAGACAGGTCAATCGCGATACAGTCCATTTGACCTCCAGAATCCAAGATATCTGCTATATCTTGCTGGAATCCTACAAGTTGAGCTTCAGTGGAATAACCTTTCTCAAAACTGAACTGCCTTCTATCGAACCAGTTATTAATTTCACAAACATGTCTAATATCATCAGAAAGAATGCCTTCCCAAAGCTTACATACAACGCATGTCAAACTTACTGGCCTGTAATTTTCAGCTTTATGTCTATCACCCTTTCCTTTATACACAGGGGCTACAATAGCAACTCTCCATTCATCTGGTATAGCTCCTCCGACCAAACAATAATCAAATAAGTACCTCAGGTATGGTACTATATCCCAACCCATTGTCTTTAGTATATCCCCAGAAATCTAATCAATTACAGCCGCTTTTCTTGTTTTCAACTTTTGTATCTTATTGTAAATGTCATTGTTATCATATGTAAATTTTAATACTTCATTGGCCTTAGTCTCCTCCTCTATCTCGACATTTTCCTTGGAACCAACAATCTTTACATACTGCTGACTGAATACTTCTGCCTTTTGAAGATCCTCACATACACACTCCCCTTGTTCATTAATTATTCCTGGAATGTCCTTCTTGGAACCTGTTTCTGCCTTAAAATACCTATACATACCCTTCCATTTTCACTAAAATTTGTATGACTGCCAATTATGCTTGCCATCATGCCTTCTTTGCTAAATTCAATTTTCTAGTAAGTTCCTTCAACTTCTCCTTGCTTCCACAACCATTTCTAACTCTATTTCTTTCCAGTCTGCACCCCCTTCTTAGTCTCTTTATTTCTCTATTATAATAAGGTGGGTCTTTACCAGTCCTTACCTCCCTTAAACGTACAAACTGTTTTCGCATTCCTCAACAATTTCTTTAAACCCATCCCAGATTTTTTTTACATTTTTATTTACCGTTTTCCACCGATCATAGTTACTTCTTAGAAACTGCCTCATGCCTGCTTTATCAGCCATATGGTACTGCTTAATAGTCCTACTTTTAATATCTTTCTGTCACATTTATTTTTAACTACGACAAAAACAGCTTCATGATCCCTAATACCATCTATTACTTTAGTTTCTCTATAGAGCTCATCTGGTTTTATCAGCACCACATCCAAGATATTTTTCTCTCTGGTTGGTTCCATCACTTTCCGAATCAGCTGTCCTTCCCATATTAACTTATTTGCCATTTTTTGGTCATGCTTCCTGTCGTTCGCATTTCCTTCCCAATTGACGTCTGGTAAATTCAGATCTTCCGTTACAATCACATTTCTTTCCTTGTCGTTTCCTACATAGCTGATTATCTTATCAAATAATTCTGAATACGTGTCAGTGCTACCCTTTCGCGGCCTGTACACTCCAAATATATCAAGTTGCCTATTATCTTTAGAAATTAGCCTTACACCTAGAATTTCATGTGTCTCATCTTTAACTTTTTCGTAGCTTACAAATTTTTCTTTCACCAGAATTAATACTCCACCTCCCACCTATCCTGTCTCTACGATACACACTCCAGTTCCGTGAGAACATTTCTGCATCCATTATATAATTTCTCAGCCATGATTCAACTCCTGTTACAATATCTGGTAAATATATATCTATTAAATTACTCAATTATAATCCTTTCTTTACAATACTTCTACAGTTCAACACTAACAACTTTATGTCATCCCTACTTGATTTCTAGTTCCCTGTTCCCTTGTCACCGCTCCCTAGGCCACCCCGTTTCCCTGAATGTACCTCCCTATTACCCTTCCAAACAAATTTCCTTATACGTACCACTGCGGTTTAAGTGAAGGCCATCTGAGCGCAGATCCCTACCTCCTACCCACCCATTAGGATCTAGAAATTTCACTCCCAGTTTCCCACATACCCACCCCATAGTCTCATTTAAATCCCCAATCACCCTCCAGTCAGGATCCCTCCTACACAGCATTCCACTAATAACAACCTCCGCTTTTTTAAACTTCACCCGTGCTGCATTTACCAGATCCCACACATCTCCGGCTATGTTGGTACTTATATCAGCTTGCCTTACGTTGTTGGTACCAACGTGAAACACTACCACCTTCTCCTTCTCCTCCTCCCTCTCTTCTACTTTCCTCAACATCTACCTCAACCTAAATCCTGGATAACATTATATCCTGGTTCTCTTTCCTCCACACACTTTCCCCACGTGTCTAACGATGGAATCCCCCATGGCCAGAGCCTCAACCCTACCCACCTCATTTGATCCCCTCCCCTCCTGGTCAGCCCTATCTTTCCTGATAGCTGTAGAAGCTACTTCCTCCTCCCTTTTCTCCTTCCCATGACCCTGTTCCACCTGTCTTTTCCTATCCTCTACTCTACATTTCCCTTTCCTACCTTTTCCCTTCCTCCTACTTCCACGCATCTCAGCAACAGTTCGCTGTCCCTCATCTTCCCTCTGTTGTTCTACCTGGAGTGACTCGTACCGATTTCACACAGACACCTGTCCTGAATTCTGATCCTGAATAGAGCCTTTAGCCTGCAATCTCCTTTCCCTTAGAACATTTGACCACCTGTCTTCTACAATCCCCCCTTTCCTTCCCCTCCCTCTTGTACACCTACTGCAACCTGTACATTGTTTGAGGGAGTCCTATCTTCCTTCCTGCCTTCTGTGAGATTCCTAATTATCTCCCTCAAACTCTCCAACTCCTCCCTCATACCCCTCAATGCCTCGCCACACCCACAGTTCGTACACTCGCGCTCCTTAGCCATTCTTTACGGAAAAAATGAGGTGCACAAAACTCTACAAATTTCACTTACTACTCCAGTTTCAACAACGGAAGCAGAGCGAAGTTGCAGCACATTAAAATAGGAAAGAATTACCTTAGGAATAGTATGGGTCAAACAGACTGAATTCACTCGCTGTTTGTTCAGTTCATAAGGAGGAAATTGGTGAAATTCCTAACTTCAACAACAGAGTCATTGAAATGTTTGCCAGTCAGAAGGATAGGCATGTTCAACTGCTGTATAAGTAATGTGTCATTTGGTGAATTCAATTCTATTTATTTTAACTATTTAGTGTATATATTTAGGCCATGCCTTTGTTGGCGGGACCTAGTGTTTACAGTCCACTAAGTCTTCTGGTACAGGCTAGTGCAATTTTGTTACTTTCATTGGCCTGTCTCAGTCTTATCCTTGGCATTGATAATGTGAAAGTGACTGAAGTATGAACAATGCTAGTAATGCCATTACCGGGCGAGTTGGCCGTGAGGTTAGGAGCGCGCGGCTGTGAGCTTGCATCCGGGAGATGGTGGGTTTGAATCCCACTGTCGGCAGCCGTGAAGATGGTTCTCCGTGGTTTCCCATTTTCACATCAGGCAAATGCTGGGGCTGTACCTTAATTAAGGCCACCGCCGCTTCCTTCCAACTCCTAGGCCTTTCGTATTCCATCGTCGCCATAAGACCTATCTGTATCGGTGCGACGTAAAGCCACTAGCAAAAGAAAATGTAATGCCATTCCTTATGCAGTCAGTCCCCTGTATGAATTGTGTGAAATCGTTGCTTATAGGGTCGGTTGATGCGTGCATTTCAGTGGGCTTGGCAGACTGATATGTAAATGTAATAACAACTTCTGACTTGGTGAGGAAAGCGACGAGAAACTACCTCACTCCCCATTTCCCTAGTACGCCTCTTCAGTGATGCCTAGGCATCTATGACAGCTGATGGCAGAGCTGTTGAGGATCCACCCAGCCATAGGGCTGAGGACTGAACATACATACACATATTTAGGCCTATGTATTTTGCTATATGTATTGTCTTTTGGAGTTTTGTGGTGCAGTAATGTATAATTTGATATAGTACAGTACAGTATAGAAACTTGTTTCAAAAGCGCCAGCCTCAATCCCATATTCATGGTCAGAAACTATATATCGAGCCCCACTGGCGGAATTGATCACGAGCCTCCACTATACTTGAGCATAGCAAAACTGCTCTCCGATAGGTACATCATCACCTTAGTGGTAAGAGAACTGTTGGGGTTACATTTGACCAATTTAAGTGTAACTCCGGTGACTTATCAAATAACATTTCATTATCTATTTGTCGTCCCGGTGAGAACTGCCACGAAATTTGAAAAGTGGTACGAGGGCTGGAACGGGTTCAACTCAGACTTGGGAGTTCAGCTGGGTAAACGGGAGTTCGATTGCCACCTCAGCCATCCTGGGAATGGTTTTCAATTGTTTCCCACTTCTCCTCCAGGAAAATTCTGGGATGGTATCTAACTTAAAACTACGGCCACTTCCTTCAATCTTCCGATCCCCCCACAAGGCTCCTGTTCAGCATAGCAGGTGAGGCCGCCTGGACGAGGTACGGTTCCTTCTCCCCAGTTGTATTCCCCGACCCAAAATCTCACACTCCAAGACGCTGTCCTTGAGGCGGTAGAGATGGGATCCCTCGCTGAATCTGAGGGAAAAAACCAATCCTGGGGGATGAACGGATTAAATAAAAATAAAATATAATAAATAATAAAAACTCATTTGGATAGTAAAACAAAATATATCGAACACAAGAACTACTTTAAACTAATGTACACAGATTAATGAAAAATTATAATCTAATTCACACACACACACACACACGATCACTCGATCATCACGATTTTCACCTTTAGTTTAAACATCTAAGAGTTACTTTTTGTATGAAGACTTGAATGCTGAATGCTGAATTCATGCGGAGGATATCATTTCGAACAGACTTCCATAATCTAGTTCCCGTCGCAATGAATGAGCGATTATGGGCCATTGACCTGTTAAAGGGAATGGCAAGGGTGGTAATAGAGTGTTTATTGTGCTAATGAAAAGGAAGGAAACAGATCAGAGCTGCTTTTAATTTACATTTGGGGGAGATGTCTCAGTTAGGAATCTGAACACCAAGACGGCTGCATGAAGATTTCTGAGTTCTTCAAATTTGAGGATGAAAAGTTGCTTGTAATAAGGTGCGATATGTGTGTCAAGGTTTTTCGATCAAAACATCACTAATGAAAAATTTGTCGCTTGTAATACTTTTCTGGAGAGCCCTTCAAATATTAACATATATTTCTCTTTCGTTTGTCCAATTAATCATAGTCTACTCAAGGTGGATATATGTATTCGAAGAAAATATTCACTCACAAATGGATGCTGGTGCCTTATCAACACTGGAAATAGCTCAGAGCTTCTCGTAATTTACATATGTGTAATTCTAGTCACTTATAACTAAAAGAGCTGCAGTGTGTGTCAAATGAGAAGTAGTTTGACATCGAGAGGCAACTCAGAATTGTCCAACCTAGTGGCTGATATGTTGTCGATTTTTCCCACCCAACCATTTGCTCTGCATTGCGCGGAATATTTCACTGTGTTAAATATTAATTGTGTCAGACCAAAATACCTTTACTTCATAAAAGTAACTGCAAAGGAAACAGCGTCCCATTTGACACATACTATAACGGAATATTTAATATTTCTCACCCATCTGTCTTGCTCACTCAAGGCAATTTCATTGCCACTGTGGGTCCACGATGCCATCTCTGCTAAACATTGCTGGACGTCAAAAGGCCATTTTGTAAGATCTGGAGAACATAGTGCTGCGTACGATGTAGGTGGAACACAGATGATTTCACCAACGTATCTCAGAACACAACTCGTACTGGGCATACGATGATGCGCTCCAGTGTACTCACCTCTGTGACAAGAAATACGTAGCATTTTAGGAGAAAAATAAACCATGGACATTGTTAGAAATTTAGAATTTGCGGATAATGTGATAAAAATAGTCGGATGATCATGAGTTGTACACTGCCGGAAAAAAACATTCAACATCCCAAAGGGCTGTGTTCAGTGGCACCAGGATATGTGCATACTGAGTGGTTGTTGTGTTAGCGATTCATTTGTCACGGACATCGGCAAACTGATGGCGCGGAGGAGGTCTGTCCGTGCGCACTCTGTTTTGACTCTGCAGACAGTAACTGTGCTGAGGTTAGATGTAAAAAGGGTTTGTAACATTTATTCTCGGGTACAACCATGCCCCGCCGGCGAGTACGTGCTTCTGTTGAACAACTGCAGACATTTGAACGAGGTCGCATTTTGGGCCTGTGGGAAGATGGTTGGTCGTATCGGCGGATTGCTGCACATGTTATGCACAATATATCTATGGTGTGTCGTTGCTTTCAGCAGTGGTCTGTGGTACATTCCCACACCCGTCGACCAGGCTCCGGACGTCCGTGTAGTGCAAACGCACGTCAAGATCGACGTATTGTGCAAGCAGCGGCAGCCGACCGAACATTATCCGGGAACGAAATCCGGTCACATGTTGCACCTGCTGTGTCACCAAGGGCCACTGGGAACCGTCTACTTGCAGCAGGATTATGATCACACGTGCCTCTGGCCAGGCTACCACTGAAACCAAGCACGGCTACTCTGAGGTCGTGAAAGTGTCGACTGGAGAGGGGAATGGTGATGTGTTGTCTTCAGTGACGATATAGGTTCTGTCTGTATGCAGGTGATGGACGTACACGTATACGGCGCAGACCTGGTGAGCCATCTATTCCAGGGTGTGTTCACCTACGGCACCCAGCTGGTGCCACCCCAGATTTCATATTCTGGGGGACATCAGTTAAAAGTCACGGCCACAGTTGGCGTTTCTGCAGGGTAACGTAACCAGTGCCCGCTACATAGCACAGGTTGTTGTCTCGTGCTACTGCCATTTCTTTGACAGGAAGGTGATGTGCTTTTTCAGCAGGACAATGCACGTTGCTGCAATGCAACGTGCTCTAAATGGTGTACAACAACTGCCCTTGCCATCAAGATCACCGGATCTCTCGTCAATTGAACACGTATGGGACATGATGAAGCGCGATCTTACGCGTTCTCCAGAGCTGCAAGAACAATTGCCAAATTGCATCAAAAGGTGCAAGATGCTTGCGACAATCTATCGCAGGATGACATTCGTCACCTTTATGATCATTTATATGCGCGAATACACGCCTACATTGCCGCCGGAGGGGGTACACTGTGTATTGATGCGACTGTTTGGGCATCCTTTACTGTGACATATTTGTTTCATATGGTCTGAATTTGTGTGTATACTCCTGCAATGAAGAACTACCTGCCACATCGCTTGTGAATAAAATGACCTTGTCCTTATGGATGTCGTATATCTTTTTCGGGCAGTGTAATTTCATCCCGAATTTCAATAAAAAATAATTTTATTGTGTCTTATCAATAGCCTAAGTAAATAGGTAGGAGTTTAAAAAATTACCTTGCAAATATACACTGACTGACAGAGCAAATGCAACACCAAGAAGGAGTGGTCAGAACTTTATGCCAATTGCAGGGTAGACTGACGTCACTGAGGTATGCTCATGATGTGAAATGCGCCGCTGTGTTGCGCACGTAGCGAACGATAAATGGGACACGGCGTTGGCGAATGGCCCACTTCGTACCGTGATTTCTCAGCCGACAGTCATTGTAGAACGTGTTGTCGTGTGCCACAGGACACGTGTATAGCTAAGAATGCCAGGCCGCCGTCAACGGAGGCATTTCCAGCAGACAGACGACTTTACGAGGGGTATGATGATCGGGCTGAGAAGGGCAGGTTGGTCGCTTCGTCAAATCGCAGCCGATACCCATAGGGATGTGTCCACGGTGCAGCGCCTGTGGCGAAGATGGTTGGCGCAGGGACATGTGGCACGTGCGAGGGGTCCAGGCGCAGCCCGAGTGACGTCAGCACGCGAGGATCGGTGCATCCGCCGCCAAGCGGTGGCAGCCCCGCACGCCACGTCAACCGCCATTCTCCAGCATGTGCAAGACACCCTGGCTGTTGCAATATCGACCAGAACAATTTCCCGTCGATTGGTTGAAGGAGGCCTGCACTCCCGGCGTCCGCTCAGAAGACTACCATTGACTCCACAGCATAGACGTGCACGCCTGGCATGGTGCCGGGCTAGAGCGACTTGGATGAGGGAATGGCGGAACGTCGTGTTCTCCGATGAGTCACGCTTCTGTTCTGTCAGTGATAGTCACCGCAGACGAGTGTGGCGTCGGCGTGGAGAAAGGTCAAATCCGGCAGTAACTGTGGAGCGCCCTACCGCTAGACAACGCAGCATCATGGTTTGGGGCGCTATTGCGTATGATTCCACGTCACCTCTAGTGCGTATTCAAGGCACGTTAAATGCCCACCGCTACGTGCAGCATGTGCTGCGGCCGGTGGCACTCCCGTACCTTCAGGGGCTGCCCAATGCTCTGTTTCAGCAGGATAATGCCCGCCCACACACTGCTCGCATCTCCCAACAGGCTCAACGAGGTGTACAGATGCTTCCGTGGCCAGCGTACTCTCCGGATCTCTCACCAATCGACACGTGTGGGATCTCATTGGACGCCGTTTGCAAACTCTGCCCCAGCCTCGTACAGACGACCAACTGTGGCAAATGGTTGACAGAGAATGGAGAACAATCCCTCAGGACACCATCCGCACTCTTATTGGCTCTGTACCTCGACGTGTTTCTGCGTGCATCGCCGCTCGCGGTGGTCCTACATCCTACTGAGTCGATGCCGTGCGCATTGTGTAACCTGCATATCGGTTTGAAATAAACATCAATTATTCGTCCGCGCCGTCTCTGTTTTTTCCCCAACTTTCATCCCTTTCGAACCACTCCTTCTTGGTGTTGCATTTGCTCTGTCAGTCAGTGTACATAAAAACTTAAATGTAGCAAAGGCTTTTCAGTCTGTCAAGCACATAGCAAATACAATGTAAATTAAAACACTAAAAACATATCTGTAAAACACACACTATGCTATGTGCTTGACAGACTGAAAAGCCTTTGCTACATTTAACTAAGTCAACACTGGAAAACATGGCTTCATTTTTAACAAATTATTCGGCCAGTCAGGCAAATTACGAAGCCAAAAAGCTCAAATCACTTAAAATTAAAATCATGAACATTGACAAGTCAATCACATTTAATAAGAAATGTCTAGAATTAGAGCTCGTTCCTAAGTACATACGCATAAAAGCTAAACCCACAACAACTTCGGCTAAAATATCAACATCTCAATCACAGTTACTATGGATCAGAAACGAAATCAAATTCGCGTACATAAAGAAACAGCAAATCAATAAACAAATTCTACGCATCCATTTAAACCTAAGCAACTTCTGGCACCGCACACAATGGACATCCTATTCCAACTTTTTACACGATTACATTAAAAAGGAAGCAATCCGGAAACAGAAGGTTATTGACAATAAAATACGTAAACTAATGATTAAACAGAAATGTCCAGAAAACGCTAAGCACAACAAACTCGCGAATTTTCACCCTAGATTAATTAACAGATCAGACACTACCTTTTCAAAGAATGAAATAGATCTGCTAGAGAAAGGTCTCAAATTCAACTGCCAGGAACGTCATAACGAAAACAACATAAAACAGCTCATCACTGACGTAGAAATTGCCTGCGACAAAATACCCTCTCCACAAAGAGAAATAATAAAAAACGTAGCCACCAACGAAGCCCTAAAAAAAAACGCACATGAAAATTCCACTAAGCAACCGAATTACGCCACTCAATACTCGGCAATGAAAACAGTTAAGAACAAAATTAAAAACGACAACCTTATCATCACGAAAGCGGATAAAGGTAACACAACAGTCATAAAGAAGAAAGACGAATACATAGAAAAAACAATAGAATTCATCAACAACAACGGTATTCAAGAATTGCAACGCGACCCTACAAATAAATTTCAAAACCAAATAAAGCAAGCTATCAAGGAAACAGACTTAATTTTCACAAAACAAGAAAAAGAAAGCCTCATAATCAAAAATCCTAAACTCCCCACACTAAGAGCCCTGCCCAAAATACACAAAGAGCTTTGTCCCATTAGACCAATAGTAAATTTTAAAGGTGCGCCAAGTTACAATGTAAGCAAACAACTGAACATCATTCTAAAAGAGAAAATTTCACTTAAAGGAGACAGATCAATTAAAAACAGCCTAGACCTAATTAAAGAATTAAATAAACTTAAAATAACAGAGAGCACACGTATGATATCCTTTGACATCACTAACATGTACACCAATATACCAATAGATGAATCCATTAAAATTATCGAAAACCTTCTTAAGGAAAACACCTCTCTACAAGAAACCAAAGAAATTATTAACCTTCTTAGAACAACACTACACCAAAATTGCTTTGCATTTAACGACAAAATCTATTGCCAAACAGAAGGGCTAGCCATGGGCTCACCGTTATCAGGTATAATAGCAAACATTTTTCTCAATAACTTCGAAAACATGTTTTTAATGGGCCAGCTTTCAAAAAGAATCTTACATTGGAGCAGATTTGTGGATGACGTCATATGCATATATGATAATGACGTCACTAATGCAGACCAGTTATTAAACACTCTAAATTCTTTACACAAATCCATCAGCTTCACAATGGAACCGGAAAATAACAAGAAAATAAACTATTTAGACATCACAATCAACAGGAATAATGGCAACCTATCTTACAAGGTATACAGAAAGCCCACTCAGACGTCACACACTATTGACAACAACTCGAACCACCCATACACACACAAAATAGCAGGACTGAATACAATGATACATAGAGCTATTTCCATACCAATGAGCACAACAGATCTCAATGAAGAAATGCAAATAATTAAACAAATCGCGAAAGAAAACAACCATCCTCCAGGCACAGTGGATAAACTTTTAAATAAACATAAGAAAAGTCGCCGGGAAAGCACCACACACGACAAAGAAAACTACGTGGTTCTCAACTATGTTAACAATAACACATACAAAGTAGCTAACATTTTCAAGAAACAAGGTTTAAAAGTAGCTTTTCGAACGAATAACACACTACAGAGACACTTCAGCAGGTGCAACTGAACCATGCTCCTTTTGCATGTTTCTCATATGTTATGTTTACTACTCATACAAGTTTTGTTGACCTCAGTTCGAGGAAAAACCTGAGTATATCCCTTGATAGGCCACAGAGCGCAGCACTCTGCGTGGTGTGTATTGACGATCTTTTGCCGTACTAGACTACTGTTTTCATCTTTTGACGCATATCTTTGCCTTCCTCACTCGTGATTTTTTTTTTAACAATGGAGGCTAGACGATGTGAAATCGCCTTCCTTTGCTTTAGGTGGATTTTTACCTTATTTAAACGTGGGTTTACCACCATTCATGCCATAATTAATGTCTTGATTTAACAGGTATGTGCTTTCTGTTATCTCTTTATTATTACTACGTTTGCATTACCTTTTTACGATCCCTGATGGGCCGGTCGATGTGCATCTTCTATTTCGGTTCGTGTAAATGGTGTGTGTGACTGTGAGAGGTTAATATTATGATTACTGCTAATTTGGGAATTTGGTCTCGAATCCATCACGTTTTTGGTGCACTTGTTCGGGTCCATTTGTTTTGTTTGTACCTGGCCGCCTTCGAAGTAACGACTTTCGTGTCGACAAAGTTTAATTTGAAGTCGTACGAAACTCAAGCTTAATGTGATTTGGTGCACGATCCTGCCTGTTTTGCCCGATTATACAAATTACGTATAATCTTATATTGTGCTCCCATAGTGCACGTTATTAGTTCAATATGCGAGATCTGGAACTGTGTTAAGGTGAGTCATGTGGCGTGTATTTGTACCTCATGTGAATGTTATGAGTGAATGCTGGTGTCTGAAGCAAGTAGAAGATGGGCTATCGATTGGTTCATTCATGTTTTATTTCGGTTTCATTTCGATTTTGTTTGGGTACCTCATTTCCTTATCTTGGTACAGATTTGTCATTTACTTGGCCATGTGTTGGTTGGGGCTCGGCCTAACCGCCGGTCGGCCATGTTGGTATTCTTATTTTTCGTATCTCTGCGCATGCCTGTTTTATTTTGCTGGACCAAAGATGCTGTACTCAGCGCCTTTGGCTGGTTCATTCCTTTACTCCTTGCGTCTTATGTTGATCTCTGTGGTGACGTGGGTTAAAATGTTTTTGTAGTAGGAGGCTTCTATTATTGTCGTGCGAATGGAGAATGGAAAGATATGCGCTGTGAATAATTTAATCTGAAGTTAAAAAAAAATAAAAAAATATATATTGGCTGTACTACCGTGCGCACGGCAAATTTAATTGAAATATTAATGGTAATGAGGTCATTACTGTATCAGTGAGCTGATAACGAAATATTTGGTGTGTGTTATAATTATTTATGTTGAGCTCACCCCACGACCTCGGCAGAAACGCTTGTGAAGGTATGTTTATGTCTTGTTTTTTGTTTTCTCTGTTATGCGATTGGCTTCTTTTTCCATGTTTGGATTCTATTATTAATTTACTAATAAACCTTGTCCTTATGTTTATTCTACGTTTCATTTATGGTAGTGTTCTATAATCGTCCTCGTTGGTTAATAACGAGGCCCATCTTGAGCTCAGGGCCGTTTTCTGCCTTCCCTAATCGCGGTCCGCACCTCATTCTCCCGTTACGTTTGTTTCATTTTCGTCATATGCTATCCGTAAGGGAGGGGTTTGGCACACAACTTAAACAAAAAGGACCCTTTCTCAAAGTCAGGAGTGTATGAACTCAAGTGCCAAGAACCTAACTGCAACGCCACATACATAGGTCAAACAAAACGTTATTTCCATACAAGATACAAAGAACACAAAAACGCGATCAGATATAATCGGCATTCAGCCTTCGGGGAGCACATCTACGACTGTTCACACCATTTCACAGACATCAACACTGATCTAAAAATTTTACACTTCGAAAATAAAAGTAAATCTTTGAATATAAAAGAAGCAATAGAAATTTACGTCGCAAAAAATACTAATGCCAATAACCTGAATGAGCATACACATTTAAATAATTCCCCCTATTCGCTCTACTCACATAATATCTAACAACACCTACTCCTTAAATTGCTTCTATCGTAAATAAATAATAATAATAATAATAATAATAATAATAATAATAATAATAATAATAATAATAATAATAATAATAATAATAATAGTAATAATAATAATAATAATAATAACGTCCCTTACTTTATTCACCTAAAAATTATTAATTTGCATTCATCCATATTACATAAAGGTACATTCGCATGGAAAAGGTCAATAACTTCTCTCCCCTCTCCAATGTTGACGGAAGGTGAATTGCTTTTTTCATAATAATAATAATAATAATACCGTTCCGTACTTCATTCACCTATTATAAATAATAAAAATTATAATAATTACATTCATCCATATTACATACAGGTACAATTAACATGAAATAGGTCAATAACATATCTCCCCCCCCCCCTCCAATGTTGATGGAAAGTTCCACAGCTCTCCAGCCGCTCCGCCCTACATCTCTCCCCCCCCCCTCTCCACTCTATAGTCTACCCGATTTTATCATCCAATAGGAGAGATCCACATCGATCTACTAGGCCCCTCCCTGTCCTGCCCTCCCCTCTCCACGCACAGCGTGGCTCACCACAAACTTTCCATGACCACAGTCCTGAAATAGTGTTTGGTGACAACAGACTTTACATCGGCAGTCTAGATAAATACGTAAGTTTTTCACTATATTATAATTGTATATAATTTATTTTTGTCATTACTGTTTCATGTTATCACTTATCTCTCTATCATTGACAAGTTTACGCTACGTAAACAATACTGTACATATATAAGCTTATTTTAAGTGATTTGATAGAATCTGAGGATGTTCTTGTAGAACGAAACATGTCATTCTTTGTATGTTAGTGTGTGTTTTACAGATATGCTTTTAGTGTTTTAATTTACATTGTATTTGCTATGTGCTTGACAGACTGAAAAGCCTTTGCTACATTTAACTAAGTCAACACTGGAAAACATGGCTTCATTTTTAAAAGAAAAATTGGACAATATTGGTTTTGTATGTTAGTACCGTATATACAGTATTTACAGCTAAAAATTGCACATCAGAGAGGATCAATGGGATAAAATACCATTTGGTAAAGACAATAAGAACAGGGGAACATTGTCTGATTATTCAATATCAAGCCGGCCGTGTCTACCTAAAACATCAGATAGCCTAATCAAATAGCATGATGTCCATGGTGTTGACACATGCAACAATACAGTCAGGTATTGTGCAATAGAGACATCGTAAACGCTAGGGCGGAAGATCCTACAATGACTGGAAATTGTCATTCCATATCCCCAAGATTTCACGACGGACGTAACTGTCATCCCAAGTGATCCCATACGTGGTTGATACTTGGCAAATCTGGAGACAGCGCGTTCAGGGAAGCATGCAGATAGCCTAGAAGTAGTTTAGAGACGTTAATTCCATAACCCTATAATGCCCGGCGTGACAAATTTGTCACACGACTTTCAGATGCTATCAGAAGCTAGAATACATCTAGCACGTAGCACATTTGTCACACAGTCGTGAACACACTCTGGTGGATATTTTCTTCAACTGTGGTCCAGGAAGTTCGCGCCATTTTGTTGAAGTCAACCGCTCGCTGCTGTGAAGGAAGATGACACGCAAGGTAAGTTTGTTATTCTTACTGTTTCTATAATTTAGTGTTTTCCAAACTTATAAAGTTGTATTATGAAAGTATAATGTTCATTGAAGAGAAAATGTACTTTGGGAATGCACTAGCTCAATATGTGTAGCTGCAGAGACATTTCAGAATCTGATGTTACAAATATGTAACACTGGGCATTGGACATTGGAGGGTGTTTCCAATGAATGGCGTGTGTTATGTATTGCTGTTGTTCGTTGTCTGTCCTGTTGAAATTGAGTGATTATTGACCATCACGTATGCCATATACGAGTGAAATATGGGGTAATAATAATAATAATAATAGTAATAATAATAATAATAATAATAATAATAATAATAATAATAATAATAATAATAATAATTTGCTATTATTTTCAGGTTTTCCCTAGAACGAGTAGCAGATGGTATCCGTACATCTTTTGGCATTTGATATGCATTGCAGTTGTCAATAGTTGGATCAAGTACAGGGAGAATTGCAAAAGTCTTCAAAAGCAACACATGCCATTGAGAAAGTTTCAGGCTGAAATAGCATGTGCCCTTGTTTCAGCTGGCAAAGGTAAAACAAAGTGAGGATGACCTAGGGAGCAGAAACGATGTGTCACAATCTAGGAAGAAAGCAGCTACAACAGTTCTTCCAGTTATTGATTGCCAGAAAGACAAGTACGAGCACTGGCCAATATGGAAAGACACAAGAGGATGCATCAAGATCGCCTCCCACATTTGGCGTGAAAAGTGTAGTGTATATCTCTATTTGAACAAAGACCGGAATTGCTTCAGAAGGTTCCAAGTGTAGATAGCGCTAGAAAATTATAATCACAGTGTAAATTGAACTGAAATTGAACTAAAATGCTCCTCTTTATGCTCATTTTTATATGCTTTTTTATTTTTATATGCTCGACTATTCTAATTTTAAGGCCTATTTCTGTTAAAAGGTAAATAATTAATATCAAGCAACTATTTAGGAAGACAATAACTGTACAGACACACATAAGAAGTTAGTTAACAATAAAATATTTTTAAATGAAATATATCGTGTACTAGTAAATGCCCAGTGCGACAAATATATCACATTAAAAATAAAAGGGTCAAAAATTTGAAATGGTACAAAATGCATATAATAGAGTAAGTTGAGGCTATAGGAAATAGTTTTACTGGAAACATAATTTTTGTATCATCATAGAGTTGGTTTAGGCATTACAGGGTTAAAATGAAGTTAGTAAAGTATTTGCTGGAAAATTGATCGTTGTAGCTCAGCCATTAATGGTAAGACATAAGGGCGTAGACTGTTCTGTAGGTGCTACTGTATATTCAGTGTTCGCGAGATGATTATCAAAGACGACCTGAATTTATAAAAGATCACACCGCCACCAGTCCTTGAGGTGTGATACTTCACAAGACTGGATTCATACGCTGCTTCAGATTCGTCGCACCTGAGTTCGTTACTAAATGTCATATGTCGGTAGTTCTCCACAGTAAATGTCACCTGTTCACGGCCTAACTGGACACGCAGTTGCTGATGGTAGAATGTTAACAGTAGATGGTACAAAGCGCGTCAAGAATGCAGGATTTCTACTGTAATTCGTCTTTGAAATGTGAAATTCGACAAAGGGTTATCTATGATGCCGCTGTGTGTTTTATGGATGGTGGCAGAGACGATCTAGGTTCCACATACGGATACACAATCTTCTGATCTGTTAGTGATCGTGGGCTTCACGTCTTGGAAAATACGACTTCCCTCACACTTCAATTGTGTCCAACTCCGACGGGTTAGAACTACTGGAGCAATGGAGGTTATGGTAAATTTGAGGAAATATCCAACCTAGCTCTACGTTCCTAGTTGATTAATCAAAGCTATATATATTGCATAGTCACAGAATTCTGAGTGTTCACTGATCTAAATTCTACAATCTTGTGTGGTATGACTGTAATCAAACCACCGTTCTAGTAACATCTTACGTAATGGTGTAGATGACCTTGGCGGGACATCTTACACCCATTAAAGTCAAAATATTTTAACAAGCATTGAATTTATTGTGAGAAAGGTAAGGTAAGGGTGTATTCTGCCCGAAGGCAGGTCCGAACCTCCGCAGAGGTGTGCCTGAGCCGGAGTTTACGTACGGTAGGGTGGCCAGTTCCTTTCCGCTCCTCCATTCTCTTAGCCCCAGCAACAGCGCGTGGCAACCCATCCAAATCTTGACCACGCCCAATGTTGTTTAACTTTGGAGATCTCACGGGATCCGATGTTTCAACACGGCTACGGCCGTTGGCAGTGGGAAAGTATCATTTAAAAATACAAAAAATATAAACAATTTTGTGCAAAGATAGTTCAGGTGATATGAGTGTCCTTAAATAGGGCGTCATACTTTAAGGAGGAGCAGTATGCATTTTACTCAGTATTTAAAAGTGTATCAATTTTTACCCATAACGGAATGTAAGAAGATATTATTGTTCATCTCTGGAAGCAAAAATCATTCTCTTTATGGAAGTGTATACAAAATGTTCCCAAATATGTGGGAAGAAATCGATGGATAGTACGCCCCAAAACGTACGCCCTATGGTCGATCTTTTACAAGATAAGCCTGTTTTAGTTATTAACTCCACTAGAGTAGGGTTAGTATTTAGGGTGCAGTTTAGAATCACGCATGTCGTTACGGACATTGAAGAACTTCGTCAGCGCCTAGATGAAGTGTTCGAACTTGCGCGACAATCACTGAATCGGCGTGCTCAGGTGTGCATTCAGGAGCATGGTGGACATTTTGAGCACTTCTTCTATTATAATTTAGTATCCCAGCTGGTAAATCATCCTGGAGACTACTACACGACGTGCATTGTGCCAAATAAGGCTATTACCAGTACTTCCTGAATAAAGTTGGAAGACTGTAACTCGTAAACGATTGACCATAGGGCATATGTCCATAGGGACATTTTATGTTGGTTTGGAGTGAATTATTCACCTCCTTTCCACATGTTTGTGAACAGTATACGCAAACACAATTGAATTTGTGCTGCTAAAATATGTACTGTTGAACACTGTTGAAGAGTTTCTATGTGTACCAATTTGTCTTCTTGATATGGGGTTGGGGTTGAGGTGAGGTGAATTAACATGGCATGTTTTCGCGGCCGGATGCCCGCAACAAACTCATTTCAGGAGATAACGGACATGAAATGAATGATGGCAAATGAAATTAGGTAAGGAGGTGAAAGGAATCGTTTGTGCCTATGAATAGGAACTGTTCCGGCATTTTTCTGGAAGTGAAAATAAGAAACGACAGAAAACCATTCACAGAACAGCTGACGGTGGGGTTCGAGCCCCGTTTGCGTTAACGGTGCAGAAGAGGTCCCATTTTTACAATTAAATAACTACATAATTAACTATGTTAACTGCACACATCATAGAGTTTTACATTCAAACATGATTTCACATAGTTAAATCACTAAGTTTGTTTGAGAATGCATGGGGCCTTTATTCATGCCAACAATTACGACACGCACCTGTCGGCCGAGATCGAACCAGTGAACTTGGGAAGAAGAGACGGACCACCCTACTGTACCTCTGATCTACCGACGCAGAGTTGGCTGGACATCACTTGCTACCTATCATCTACAGTGGTTTTGCACTGTCTCTACCATATCACTGAATAATAATCCGGGCACCATAAATAAAATATATCTCTCTATACAAGTGAAAGGAAATCGAAGTGTAGCGATGTGTAGACGTAGGTATAAACATGGAAATAGACATAAGTTAATGAGGCATTTCGAGTCACCCTAGAAACTTAACTGCGAATCTCACACACAAGATCCATAAAATAAAAATAAAAAAATAGAAAGTGCTCAAATCGCTCATGTGTCTTGAGTAGGGGGCATTCGAAATTGGGACTCAGGAGATCATAAATAAGCAACCATAAAAATGTTTCACTCAAATGAGAAACTTTGTTTCCAGAGCGATGAGCTATAGTATCTAAAGTATTTTGAAAGTACAAAGTCATTTTTATATCGAATCTCGAGGGAGTGTTGAGGGAAGTTTGAAGTATTAAGGAGACGTACTGGAAGATGACGCGTAGCAATGTATAACCCTCGCATGACCAAACTATAATCCGTAACATGTAGGACCAAGTGTTAGGAGGTCAAGATGTCCAGTACCTACTCATAAAAATAAGTAAAGGAATTATTTTATATTTTCTATATAAAGTATTCTGTAACACATAAATGATGAGAATTAACGTATTCAACAATGAATGACTTCCTTAAGTTATACAACAATTTTCCTTGGGGGGGGGGGGGGAATGTTACTCATTTTGTATGGAAAACTATAGATAAGCACATGATATGAATGCGTATTAACTCTCCACAGTTGATAAACCAACCATTCTCCCATTTGCCCACTTTACAACAAACAATATCGGATGTTGTACATATATTGCTTCAAACTAATCCCTGAAATGACTAAATACCATTATAGAAGTGTGGGTAACTCTGTGAACCGGGGGGTGGGGGGGGGGGTATTTTATGTCCATTACGATTCTGATAGGAATATACAGTATATATATTTTCCATGGCACATCAAAGCATGTTTCCAACCAAATAACGAAATATACTCATTTAAACAGACATAACAGACATTAAAGATCTCTAGTTACAATATCACGAAAATGCCAAGAATATTAAGAAAAGGGGATATCTTTAACACCCCTTGGTCCATCTAGGGTTAAAGTTGGTACAAATAAATATAGACATGAATTAATGAGGAATTTCGAGGTACCCTGGAAACTTAAAAACACTTGGTACTATAGAAGATGATGCCCCAAGACCCTTAGAAAAATCGAAAATTGCCCAAGCATCGCGAGGGGACGAGCTAGCGTTTCTGAGTTGGTACTCAGAAGTGAAACAGCGTAAGCATCTTTCTCCACCTAGGTGGGAATAATTTTTCCAAAGCGATAATGAAATGTCGTATGGCTTTTGGTGCCGGGATATCCCAGGACGGGTTCGGCTCGCCAAGTGCAGGTCTTTCTATTTGACTTCCGTAGGCGACCTGCGCGTCGTGATGAGGATGAAATGATGATGAAGACAACACATACACCCAGCCCCCGTGCCATTGGAATTAACCATTTAAGCTTAAAATCCCCGACCCGGCCGGGAATCGAACCCGGGACCCTCTGAACCGAAGGCCAGTACGCTGACCGTTCAGCCAACGAGTCGGAATTCCAAAACGATGACCTGTAGTATTCTTGAGCTTAGAGAATTTCGTGCAAGTCCAAATTAATATTTAACAACATACCCCGAGAACATGTTGTTGGATATCTCCAGATGTTAAGGTGGTAAAGTACATACTCTAACAGATCATCAAGGACAGAGCGAATTGGCCGTGCGATTCGGGGCGCATAGTTGTGAGGCTGCATTCGGGAGATAGTGGGTTGGAACCCCACTGTCGGCAGCCTTGAAGATGGTTTTCCCGTGGTTTCCCATTTTCACACCAGGAAAATGCTGGGGCTGTACCTTAATTAAGGCCACGGCTGCTTCCTTCCCACTCCTAGCCCTTTCCTGTCCCGCCGTCGCTGTAAGATCTGTGTCGGTGCGACATAAAACCAATTGTAAGAAAGATCATAAAGGTAGCTCCATCGAAACTGTCTCTTTGGTTGGTAGTAGGCGAGTGGACAGCATACATTCTTTCTCTTCAGTCAACCTGCTCATGAGACAGCATCGTGAATCAAGCGCTTCGCTCAGATTCTATCAGCTGGCGGCACTCCATTCGATCTTGTACTTTATGGATAGTTACTCTCCATGGCAAATTAGTTACGCCCTTAATCTCGTCAACCCATCCTTTTGCCTCACATCCTCATGACATTTTCCTATTAACTTTCCCTTGGACGATTAATTTCTCCAGGTTTCTATCTTCCCTCCACATAATGTGACAAGGAACTGTTTCTCTGGTAAACAATGGTGGAGAGATGGGATTTCATTCCAGTTTCATGGAGGATGGAAACTTTTGCCTACCTGGCTGTCTGCGGTATTCTCAGTATCCTGCGCCAGCAGCACACTCCAAACTCTTCAGTGCATTTTCTGTCCATAGCCTTTATGGTCCAGGCTTCACATTAATAAAGGAGCATGAAAAAGATGAGTGAAGATTAGTCTCCTTTTCGTGTTGTAGCAATTGCTTCTTACCTTTTTGCTGTATCAAAAACACCCATGACGCAACAGCCCCGAAGTACCGCTGGTCAACCTGAAGGCCTGCAGATTATGAGGTGTCGTGTGGTCAGCACAACGAATCCTCTCGGTCGTTATTCTTGGCCTCCTAGATCTTTTGCGATATCTTCCGCACTTTTTTCATTACTGTGCGTCTCAGTACCATGCGCCTCTTCTTTTCATTTTGACAGTTCCCAATGTCACGTGTTGCTGAATCCAGGTAAGTGAACTGATGATCCTTCTGGAGATGTTTTGACTTGTCTGTCAGATGAATATTTCACCTTTGTTCACGATCATTGGTTTGGTTTTAGTTCAGTAAAACAGTCTCCATGCCATGCTTTCTCCTTTCGTGCTCTGTAAGTTCCATTATTTTATCAAGCTGTTGTACACTGCTTGCAACAACTGTGGTGTCATCCGCAAATTGTAGATCACTGATTTTCTCTCCACCAACGAAAATTCCTCCTTCATAATAATCCAGAGCTTAAGGCATGTTGCATTCGCCACAGATGTTATAAAAAGGTGGTGATGTAATGCAGCCTTGTCGTATGCCTTATAAAACACTAAAGCCTGATGACAAGTCACCGTCAATTTTTATTTTGTTAGTGTTGTTATTGTAAAGGCTTTTTGTCAGTAAGATAAGATAGCGTAGAACTCCCGTGTATTTCTGGGGACTTTGCCCATAGTACACAGTCGAAGATCTTCTTGTAATCTACAAAACTGAGAAATAATGGAACATTGAACTCATGTGCCTTTTCAATCAACTGGCAGAGATTGGGGATTTGCTTCCTAGTTCCTCTTGCTTTAGCAAAACTAGCCTATTCTGGTGAAATCTGATAGCTGGTGTAGGACTTCAATCGTTAATTTATGGTATGCAATAAGGTTTTACTTGCATATGATATCGTTACGTGCCAGCCACGTGATAACCCCTTTCGGTACTTCCAGGAAGGGGCTGGTGACTCAGACGAACTGGAGTCTCCCAGCCGGCTTGCGGGGTGGGGCCGGCCTTTCCGTGTATTGTTCTCGTCGGCCGGGTTACCTGTGAGTTTCTTGGAGATTCAACGGGAATTTTCTGCCTCTAGCTAACTTGAGAAAATTCTAGCTGAAATCACTCGAGCTATAAAAAGAGAGGATAGCCGCGGACAGTCAGTCATAATTGGGCTCCGCGGTGGAGTCACAGTCAGTGCTGGACTCGGGGTCAGTGTGAGACTCAGTGTGTTGGGGTTCGGTGGCTGGGCTGAGGGCGACGGAGGTGTTGGCTGTCGCTAGTGTCCCGCCGAGGTCTGAACCAGGAGTTGTTGTGGTGTCGGATAGACCAGTCAGTGGGTGGAGACGACAGAACTGAAGACTTTACTTTGTGTTCGTGTATTTCTGGGGACTGAGGCTCAGCGAGGGAAGCCGCTATCGCGAGTGTGAAGGTAAATGGACCTGTGTTAATGATCGCTGTTGTGTCGTCCTGCTATTGAATACTGTTGAGCTGTTTAGTTGTTCACTGCATGTGACTATGTGAATTACTGGACTGTCTGTGGAATCGAACCAACGAATAGTCATCGTGTGTCGAGTATTCCATGACGACATTCTTATCTATTTCTCTGTACATTTCTGCATACAATTTCTCGCATTATTTCTTCCATCTTTCAATTGAGTCTCTTCTCGATGGTAAGAGCGCCTTCTTTTACCACAATCGACGAAGGAGGTTTAAATGTACGAATGATTTCCTTGATTTCCATGAAGAGATCATGTGGTTGGCCACGTTGCTGATGAATTCCAGTTTCTTCACATATTTCATGTGTCTGATTTGCTTTATCTATTCTGCGCTGTCTTTGAATTTTTGACTAAGTGTCACGAACATTTCTGGATATTCAGTTATTTCACCTTTATTACATTTTAATTGATTTCTTTCCTCAAGTTTCACTGCTAAGCCAATTTCTAGATACTGAAAATTTCCCACCTGCTTCATGAACTGCATTGTTCACTGCGGTCTTAATGTTGTTCCAGGTCAATTCTGCAGAGACTTCGAGATTAGCTTCCAAATTTTGTAGTTTGTTTCGGACACCATCACTAGAATAAGGTAAAACTGTATCGTTAAGCTTAAATACCATTTTGTTAGTAGTAACTGTGAGCTTCAATCTTAACTTCATGACCACGAGGACATGGACCGAACCACATTCAGCACCATGGTACCTTCTACTCTTAAAAAAACTCAGGACTTCCAACGATCTTTTATAAAGATGAAATCAATTCGGTTTCGTACTATGTAACCTGGGAATATCCATGTATGTTTCGGCGTTTTGGATGATGTGAAAGAGTGTGTTGGTAACAATCATGCCATTGTCGACACAGAACTAAAACAATTATCCGCTCTCCGAGGCCAAAGCGGTCAACATGTGTGCTGTTGTAGGTGTTGGCTGATGAATGACCAATTTTGGCACTGAAATGACTTTGAATGATAAGAACTCCCATCTGAGGATTATCGGTGAGAGCATTTTTACAGATATCCATAAAAAATCATCTCATCTTCAAAACCACCGCATTTTAGCCTATATACCTGAATGGTGTTCAGCCTGCGGGGTGTTGAATTTAATTTAATGGCAATAATTCTGTCATTAACTGAATTGTGTCCGATGACTGTCCTGTTGCGTTCTTCTGGAATTATGATTGCCACACTATTAAAGCTCTTGTGGCTATATTCATATAAATAAATTGTTTTACAATTCGCTGTAGTGAAATATCCACCGCCTTTCCAGTGTGTCTCACAGAGTCTCCTATCTCGAAGATCCATCTGGGGGACTTGAAGCTCCGGAATATTTAGAATTAAGAAAAGCTATTGGTTTATCTTGGGAAAAGATGAATGAGGGGGTTCCCGTGTCATTTCTCACTGTAAATATAGGCCTCCCATTAACGTACAAAACAGTCACCCTTTGTAGCTGCTCCTGACCTGGAGAACGACGCTGCCTGATGTGTTCCAGTGGCATTTCCTCCACTGAGAGGCTATCACCCTCACAAGGCAGTTCATCTGCCCGAAGCAGTCGGCACCCTTGGGTTGTCAGGTTATTTCCCGCTCCCCAGCACTCAGTGTTGAGTAACTCTATTAGTGTAGCAGTGAAAATCTCTGGCCAGATACTATACACTGAAACATTATTAATCTGGACTAATTGGGAGTTGGTGTTGTATAAATCAATAAATGGGAGGATTACTTAAAATAACGTGGGTACATCTTATGGCTGTGTCAATAAGTAGTTTGCGCTAACGGGCGTAATGATGTAATGGACGTCGGCTGCCGCAACCCATACTTGGAAACATACGGCAAGCATTTCAACATTTTGTCTTGCACCAAAACTCAATGGAATACTCCACAGATTGTAGTTTTTCCTAATTGTCTTGATGCACATACGCGACAGGGCCTCTCGAACAACCCACGAACGCAACTAATTTCTCAATACATGGCCTAGTGTAATCGTGACACCGTACTACGTACTTTGTGAAAGCCAATGAATCATTCCCCTTCTTCATAATATTAAAACTATAACCATCTGTTGATTCACTTATTGTGGGTGCCTTTAAGAGCCCTGTTACATTCCAGGTTTCACAAAGAATCTTTCAACAGAGATATCTGTCAAATGAGACACTTCCAAAACTATCGCGTGGCTCTGAGGAAAGATGAGCTGATAATCAACAGACAGTGATAATACCACGTGTTCATGTGATGAAGCCGCACAGAAACGTTCCAGAGGTTACATTATTAGCATGAGAGACTTTTTTAATTTACCATTTTGCTTTACGTCGCACCAACACGGATAGGTTTTATGACAGCGAAGAGATATAAAAGAGCTAAAACTGGGAAAGAAGCGACCCTAATCTTAACTGAGATACAGCCCCAGAATTTGCCTAGTGTGAAACCATGGGAAACTATATTCAGGGCTGTCGACAGTGGGGTGCGAACCCAGTACCACCCAAATGCAAGGTTATACCTACCTGACCCAAACTGCATAGCCATTTTCTCGGTCATCGGAGACTGCAAAGATTTCTATAGAGGCAGTGCCGAATATGTAAAGGAACTGTATTCGTCGGAGCAGAGAAGAATGTGGTCGTCAGAAGACCATCACATCACATCAAATCACATCAGAAGGTCGATTTCGATGTGAAGAATGGACAAGGTGTTCAATATCTCTTCTGATATTATAGAACAAGGGCTTTTCAGCCTTTTTGAACCATACAACAATAGTTTTGTTGAACTGTTTGTAAGTCAGACAAGTTTGTCAGACAAACCGCCCCTCTTTAGAGAAGGGGACATCGACATATCGTTAGCCAGTAGAGATATTTCGAGGAACAAAACTGTCATATGGAGAGGGATTGAGAATGACAGGTATTAAATGTAGTCTATGTTTCTTGGGTGTTAGAAAAATAAGACAATAGAGGTTTTATGTTTCGGTCTAAATTAATGTAAGAGCTAAATCTGTGTCTTTCGTAGTGAGGGCAGTGAAATTACTCTCTGCTACAGATGCAGATGAGTTGCATAATGGTTTACTTATTAACTCTCGCCACCACCAGATAAAAAATAAACTTAAGGAACTACTGACTAATAAAGGATTTGATTGCTATGAAGGAGACTTCGCAGTGGATTGTGATGGATATCTTTTCAAAAAATGGCTCTGTGAACCCGACTATGCGTTTCGAAAACGATGATCCTGAACAGTCTACTTGAGTTGAAAGAGACAAACCAGCAATATACAGGAAATGTGAAGATTATTACAACAAAAGATTCTCTCACTTTTATGGAAATGGAAAGTTTGAAGCAATTGAGGCTTTCACGGCCGGCGTTACAAATCATGTCAGCGTTTTCATTCCACTGAGAGCTTCGCTGCTATCGAAGTCAGTCGGAACCCTTGACAATGCCCAACGCAGTCTTCGGTGAAACGTCGGGACATTCACTCGCTCCTGGACCACGGCCTACAAGCCCGGAAAACGTTGACATGATTTGAAAAGTTTGAAGTTTATGGTCTTCTTTTTGCAGCAAGAGGAACGGTCTAAGATGCTGTTCTCATTTTTTTCAAAGAGTCTAAACTAGGTGAACAGGAACTATTAGGCATTTGTGAAACTATCGTAACAGATTCTATCAAAATCATCTATCACCATATATACGGGACTTGAGACCAAATATTTACCTATCTGTAGTTACAAACTGTAACATAAGTACATTTAATTTTTATTTTCGGTTCTAGATTTTAAGTGATCAGCAAGCTATTCAACATTGCATTTCCTGAATGGAACAGACTCACTTTTGTTGTTGAATACAGTTGTTTCTCTCAGTAGGTATCACTTAGTTTAAATTCTCGATATGCAAGTTGTTTTATGTCCCACCGTTTCAGACTTGTTTTATTACTATCGAGTAGGACTTGGAAGGAAGTGAACGTGGAGTTAATTAAGGCACAGCCCAAGAATTTTCCTGGCGTGAAAATAGGAAACTCCGTTAAACCACCTTCAGGGATGCCGACAATAGGACTCGAACTCACTATCTTCAGAATTCAAACTGATAGGAAAGTGACTCAACCGCGTGACCAACTCATTCAACCTCGAACGATATTACCACCATTGGAAAGACTAAGAAATAATACTATCGTAGGTTAAATTGGTTCTACTTGAATTTGGCCAGTATTTATGGCAAAAATTAGAAGGGAATACTTACGTGGAATGCATGATGATATCGGGCACCCATATGCTGTCACTTTCTAGTCGAATTTCAGTCAAGCCACCATACGCCTTTGGATCCCATGTCAGCAGGTCATCGTTCCATCTCTAGAACATACACGTTGTAAATTCGATTGTTCTCAGATTTTATAAAGTCACTCAAGTAAGTGTTCATGTATCTTGTTGCATATCTACCAGGTGGCCACCAGCGCCGTACTTTCTACTTATAAATGTACTGCATCCACTAGTGATTCGCGGGATATTTAATAACTAATTTTCACAGAGGTGCTACTGTCTGTAGGTAGGTTAAGTGAGAACACGAAGAGACAACAACCGGACGGCCGCTCACTGCATGTTTCTCAGTGCTACCCACCCAATGTGCCCCCTTGCGTTAGTAAGCCTTATTTTCGAACACATAATAGCACAGTAACACTGCACCTGTTGTCAACATATCGGTAATGGCTGTTGTGTTCAGCAACAACGAACACACGGGTATAATCTTAAACTATGGAGAATCTGGTCGGAATTCAGCCGAAGCTCGCAGACGGTATGCGCAGGATTTTCCAAATAACCGCCTAACTGATACACATATTTCTTCAAATATATCTAATGGATCGTTCAAGGTACATATAAATAACATTTTGATAGAGTGGAATGTCTGTACGTATAAAAATGAATGAGTTATTACACTTTATTTTGTGCATCTTTGTCGTATTTACAAAAGCACCCTTTTTGAAAACGTGTAGTAAAATGACTGCAATTTGTTTGACAACCGAAATATAGCACATTGTAGCGCTCCTTCGTAAACCAGCGATTAGGCATCCCATTTATCATTAGTAAATGTGGGACACTTATAAGTAAAAAATACGGGGCTGGTGGGCCCCGTGGTATATACCAGGTGGTTTACCCGTCCCTTGTGATCTAGTTTTATGCTTCCCACCGCGTTTATTACAGTTCTGAAATACATCGGCCTCTCTTCGTAAACCGGGGTGATTTAACGAGATGTGTGGTTACGGGCTAGAGAACAGCAGGTATCGTGTGGGCCACTATTAATTCCTTATAAGCAACCCGCAGGAACCCACACACAGACCAGGAAGAGGTATTGTATAGGCTGGGAACTGCCCGCTGCATGCTAAGCCTCGCGATAGCTCACTTGGCAGGAGTGCGGTCGGAGATCTGAAAGTGGACAGTGCTCGAGGGTTAGAAGGTTCTAATCTAACGCAAGTGTTGTTTTTACCCGTTGCATGGGATGTGGGAAGGTTGCATACTAAATAGTTTCCACAGACTGATTTGTTTATTTATCCCTGAAGAGGGCCGTTGGTAAGGTGATATATGTTCCGGAGATGGGTTGTAGGATGCTGTGAAATATGTGACAGGATAAAGTTACCTACGTCGTTTAACGCAGCACCTGCTCGAACTGACGACCTCCGTTGTCGACACAGAGTTTGCGCGCGATGTTGTAAGGACCGTCTGGCATGTTGTAACATTTCCGACGTAACGAATCAGCATGTCTCGTTGATGAGCTGTCTATGGTGACAAGGACTGGCCGTTTTAAATTGCCCCACAGAAAAAATCCAGGGATGTATTATCGGGCGATCTGATGGATCTCTATGGTGACAAGGATTGGCCGTTTTACATGGCCCCACAGAAAAAATCCAGGGATGTATGATCGGGTGATCTGATGGATCACGCAGCTACATACCTACCTGCCATCGCAGGTTTTTGTCGTTCCAATGGGGCACATTTTGTCCTACGTGTGGCCTACGAAGCTTGGAACATGTACGACGTAGCTATCTTGTTGCCTGTATCCTCGCCACAGACCATCACCTCTTTATTCTCGTCCATCTTAGCTCCTTACCCTATGCCACGATACATACGGGCCAAGTCTGTGAAACCTAACAAGTATACACACTTACCATATCCCAGCCAATGGCGATAATAATATTTGCCTTAGATACGAACATTCGATTACTGTCCACTATCACGTCTCCTACCGTATCCTTTCCATGTGAGCTACCACGAGGCTTGGCATTCAACGCGTTCCCAGCATAAAGAATACCTGCTCCTTGTCCGTGTGTGCTCCTCCTGTTGTTAGGAACGAGTTCTTCGTAGCTGCGTTCGTTTTACTGGTTCTTTCGAGATACCCATAAGTAATTAATTAATAGTGGCGTTCACGATTCCTGTTATTTTCTGGCCATAATCACGCATCTCATTAGATTTAGGGAGAGGGACCGATGTATTTCAGAATTGTAGTTAAAGCGGCGATGCATAAAAGTAGATTTATTTATTTATTTATTTATTTATTTATTTATTTATTTATTTATTTATTTATTTATTTATTTATTTATTTATTTATTGTTGTCTTGTTTCATATGGCGGGACTCTGGCTATGAAGCCTGCTATTCTGTCCGACCATACATACACCTACATGAAGAGTTAAATATACACTAAATTATCTACAGTTTAATATCTTAAGGTAATATATAGAATCGTTTGAAGGTTTGAAGGTTGCAGATCGTCCAGTATGGCCAAGTAATGTCTACTACTACTTCTACTACTACTACTACTACTACTACTACTATATTATATTATATTATATTATATTATATTATATTATATTATATTATATTATATTATATTATATTATATTATATTATATTATATTATATTATTGCTATGGACGTACTTGAAAATTAATTAAAAGTATCTCAAGATCAGTTACATGGCCAGGAAGGAAAAATATATTTCAACTGTTCTTTCGTTGCTTAAACTCAGTAGACTTTGAATAACTGTGAAAATGGCGTACTGTTTAATTTTCTGTTTTATGTTTAAATGCACATTTGTAATATCGATCGAATTATCAATGTATTTTTCGTATAATAAGAAAGATAACATATTTCTTCACACATAGGCAAATCAAACTTATACTAATTTTAACACTTTATATACCATGCGTTCATTTTAAAATTTTGCTCCTTGAATAAATGTAATGTGTGTTATTTTGGTTATTGGGTTCTTTTTGAGGAAAAGCACGTCAATTCAGGGGGTGGTACATAACATTCAATCAGCAATGGTTTCGAGCGTCTCTCTTGAAAACTAAATTGATGTGTTTCTTCTGTAAGAATAAAAACCAAAATAAGAACCATTACACTTATTCAAGGCGGACCCAGTAATTTGACGGTGCGGTTAGGCGTGCGCAGCTGTGAACTTGTACTCGGGAAATAGTGGGTTCTAACCTCACTGTCGGCAGCCCTGAAGATGTTTTTCCGTGGCTTCCCATTTTCACACCAGGCAAATTCTGGGGCTGTACCTTCATTAAGACCACGGCCGCTTCCTTCGCACTCCTAGCCCTTTCCTATCCAATCGTCGCCATAACACCTATTTGTGTCGGTGCGACGTAAAGCCAATTGTAAAATAAATTGAAGGCGGGAACTTTTGAAATAAACGCACGCTATATCAGAGGTATACAAAATCAATTGATTGGAAACAAAACATTCTTGGTGTAGTTATATTTAAAACCTATTCAACAATATTTATAAATATACAAATTAATGTTTTCATCGTCAACAGTTCAAAATCATTACCTCTTATTAAACTCTATAACTACTTATTGTTACTATAACAATAATATATATACTGTAGTGTAACTTACTGTAACTACTCTTATTCTTAAAATTATTCTAGCGATCTACCTTTTATTCTTAACATTAAGGGGAAAAGAAAAATGAATATAGTGAATGAATATATTTTAGAATTCCATCTCATTCTTTCGTAATACAATACAGAAGCCGACACCGCACTCTAGTAAACAACTGTGTCTCGATACCCACTCGCTAGCATAGAATGTGCTCTACCCACTTATTCTTGAGTTGAAGTTACATGTGATAACTCATCAACACTGCTAGTTATTCCGAAACAGTTCTTGACGTAAACAGGTTACGCGAACTCGATCGAATGCTGTCATTGTCATCATGAACTACACTACTGCTTCTTTACTGGTGCTACAACTTCATCTGAATTCTACTTATACTACCAAATGTTTTCATTCCTCCCCTGATGGGGGAGGCAGGCCTCCTAGATGGAGACGCCGTCACTCAGGCTAGGAGATTTGTATCGGAGAAGGTGAGAGGGTTAGAGGCCGTGACCTATACTAGGAATTGCCCCGGCATTCGCCTTAGTTCAGCAGAATGGAAAACCATTCTCAGGACAGCCTACGGTGGGGGCCAGCCCGTCTCCGTCTCCCGAATACAGAGGCGTCGAGCCGTGGGCACCCCTCCTCTGCTCGGTTAGCTGGCCGGTGTGCAGAGCTGTCGGACCATGGGCTAGCTGTGGCTATTTGTGGGCCGAGATCCACTCTGCCTGCCTGTCATTCTGTTTATATGTAAACTAGCTGATGTACCCGTGCTTCACTACGGAATTCTCAGATAGACTGTCTTTGTGGTTTTCCCCACCTGAAGTCAACATAGATCATTACAATGAAGTCAGTAGAAATGTAGCGATTTAAAGCAATGTTATATAAAATATTCGACCAAATGAAAAATCGCACATTTTTTCACTTTTAACGAACAGTCCAAAGTTCCAGAGCTGGAATGACCAGGCTGCAGACAGCCGTGAACACTCCTCTGCCATTATTTCGTTAAATGGGCACACTGTTCATTCTAATCAGCGCCTCAGGGTAGGGACTGAATAGCTTGAATACTATGATGAACCAGTGTGTTAGAAAAATTTATGAACCAGAGGAATGGCATGATAAAGAAGAGAAAGATCTAACTCTCCATCTACTTCCCGCCAATATACAGGCAGGCTGTTATACTCGGTACGCAGCAGTAATCCCATCTATCGGAGATGAGTGGCAACAGAAGACACAAAGAACATTACAACATACAATGGTCAATGTAATGTTATTGTTGATCAATTTTATGAGCTTTCTGTATTGTAGGCCTTCACATTTAGTTTTGTTTCGAATCTGTGATATTAGGGCGTCTTCTAAAATAATTTATTTATATTGTAGTCTGTAGTTTCTTATTCCCCGACTTTACATACCGATTTTCATTATATTTTGTTTACCATTTTCTCGTGACTCGGCGCTGATATGGACTTAGTAAACAAAGAATCAAAATTTATGAATATCACTGTTATCATAACCGGTACGGTAAAAATGTATCAGACATAAATGCTCGGGAATTTAATTCTGTATAACTTTATTTATGTAGTATTTATCGACTGGACAACTAATCAAATAAATATTTGAGTTAAATTTTAGACCTTCCCCTAAACTATCATTTCACTCAGCGTGAATAAAATTACTTATATCCTAGATTGTAGCGATTTATTCCCCGACTTTACATACCAATTTTCATTAAATTCTCTTCAGGCGTTTCCTCGTGATGAGTGTACACGACAGACAGACAGACAGACAGACATTACGGAAGTTAGAAAGTACATTTCCTTTTTACTGTGGACACGACCGATACAGAAATACCGTTGCTTTCAAATTGTGAACAATGTACAGATAAAATTCTTATTTTATGTATCATATAGATGTAGTTATGTTTACAAATAGCCCCTTAAAACAACAAGGATGTTTACAAATAACTAACGGGCATTTCTTCGGTTTGTGCACGGATCTTCAAGATAGCAACCCACTGACCCTACTTTAGGGAAAATGTAAACTATTTTTGATAAATATATGTAGTGGGGCCAGCTGAAAATGAAAAACCACAGCCTGTTTCCAATAATTCTACCGGGTCAGGAATGAAAAAATAAAGTCCCCATCTAGGCGCTCTCCTCTGGGGCAATAATTATTTTTAATTTGCTGGTGGCTTTACGTCGCACAGATAGGTCTTATGGCGACGAAGGGATAGGAAAGGCCTAGGAGTTGGAAGGAAGCAGCCGTGGCCTTAATTAAGGTACAGCCCCAGCATTTGCCTGGTGTGAAAACGGTAAACCGCGGAAAACCATCTTCAGGGCTGTCGACAGTGGGATTCGAACGCACTATCTCCCGGATAAAAGCTCACAGCCAATGTGCTCGAATGAAAAATGACATGGAAGACCGGAGTACCCGGCGAAAAACCTGTCCCGTCTCCACTTTGTTTAGCACAAATCAAACATGGAGTGACCAGAATTTGAACCACGGAACACAGCGGTGAGAGGCCGACGGGCTGCCGCCTGAGATACGGTGAACCCTTATTGAAGTGCTCATTTAATTAATCAGTCATTTATTCGAATGTACGGAGAATATTCCATTTTTATTAAATACTAGTAACTGGCAGGAAACATTTACACTGAGCAGCACATGTCGAAATTTCTGTAATGAGCTTGGAGCTCGGATTTGTTTGCTCACCAGCTAAGTTTGGAAGGTGGAATTTCGACATGACACACACAAAGCCGAACAAGGGAACAATAGAATTCCAACGGACAACAATTCGGATGCCCGGGCGAGAGGCTAGGGTCGCCTATTTGAGATGTTTGAAGTTAGCGTCAGGTACGCGATGTGTTGAGCCAATGAAACGATAGAGCCACCGTCGATATGGTTAGGCATTGGTCTAGGGAAGAGGTGGCCCTAATCGAGGATACGACGGCGTCTTCGAGGACGAGTTAATAAAAACGAATACAGCGTCAGTTAGTTACCTATTATTCGGCGAGATTTTGTGCAGGTAACATCGTAAGAAAAAGTTGTTATTTACGCGAGTGATCGTGTGGGGACTCGTAAGATTTTGTTGGAAGACGCTCAGTCTACATTTGATATACTCAAGTTTTCTAATACTGGGAGGGTGGTATTTAACTTGCGATTACCAAAGGGAGAGAACAGTTCCATTTAATCATTTCAAAATGCATAGTAGCCTGCCTGTGTAAATAGTTTTCCGAGGGCATAAACTTTACAATTTTCAGTCCAGCCGTTTATAAAATGGGAAATATTTGACCTAGTTACGGGAGAAGCGGTTCCGCTACTGAATGGGAACTGGTTTCACGGTCGGTGGAATTTGCCCCCGGCTGTAGTATTCTAGTAACTGGCCGGTTGATCTTGACCTGGTTTCTACATCGTGAACGAGGGGATGTTTTGGACGACATCCAGAAGCAGAAGCAGCAACGGAAAATACGACATCACCTTTCTACCCCTCGATGGAGACAAAAGGACTGATCCAAGTCTTTCCTGAAGGCAGCATCATCATCGAAATGACTGGCTAAAAACAAGATGGGGTCGGCTGTCTCCTGAAGACGAGCGGCCATAAGTCAACATAACAGATGAGTACAGAGTTTTAATGTAATTATGCGAGTGTGAACGTGTTTAATGTTGCAAAAAGGGGATGGGTTAGTTTGATATTTAATTTCTGTAGATGTAGCTTGGTTTGGTAGGACTACGTCCTATTTACGGTAAATGATAGGAAGCTTGTTAATGTAAATATAATTGTAACATAAATGTGGCCCGTTTGCAAGATGTCGCAGTTTGCTTTCAACATTTTACTCTAATTTATTTAGCTGAGTGGTTAGCGTCATTTCTTTACGAGTCAGTTTCTTATTTTAGCCTTGTATATTTTTTTATTTGTGTGCTTTGATGTTTGAGACGCAGTGTACGTCTCGGGGCGTAGTTGTAAATGTAAGTAAGGATTCAAATTAAAGTCAGGAAGGACTAGATTAAAGTATTATTAATGGGAGCTCAAAGTGTACGGAAACATGCCGTCACGTTTTCTGGGATTTATTGCATGATGTGTGAATGAGAGTGTGTAAACGGTGGAGTGTGTATCCACGAAGTTGTTAGCGTCATCTTCACCACTATTTGTATATCTAGGTTGTAAATTAGTAATTAATTCACGAGTTCCACGAACGCTGTTTCGTATTTCGAGTTCAGAATATTAGAATAAAATTTCTGTAAAATGTATTATTATTATTATTATTATTATTATTATTATTATCAATTTATTATTTTTTATTATTATTATCAATATGAGTTTCTCGCGATGTTGGATTGAGGTATTTCAGTAACTTTCCGATGTTCAAATATGATCGATTGTCAATGTGGCAATTTTTTAGTTTCAGTTTATCATATTTATTACAGAGTTGGCCACTTTATTATTCATGTTTACTTTGTGCGTGAGTGCTTGTATTTGTGACCAGCGCGGTCGTGTTTCTTTCATAGGAGCGAATGTTAGACGACGTCCTTGATATTCCTTTAGTTTTACGCAACTTAAGGACATGAGATGTTATTTTGTGATTTTGCATAAGAGGGCGCGTTCCTCATTTGAAGGGCCTGCATTTTCTTGATTGTGAGACTTGCCTCGGGTAGACTGTTGAGCAGCGTGTGTAAAGGTTTGGGCCCTGTGGTTTTGTTATTTGCTGCTTTATTTTTGGGAAACGTGGATGTCCACTTTGAGTCATTCCGTCCTGTGTTGGCGAGGATGATATGTTTGTCTACCGAGGAGAGTTTTATTTGAGAGGTCTGTACTGTTTCTGTCCATGTCTCTACGGTTGTTGTAGTTGACGAGAGTTTTAAATCGCGACGTTTGTTCCGGTTTTTCTTTTACGATAGAACCGCGGTGAGGAATATTTTGTGTCATGTCATCTTTTCCGGGGTACAACGTTGAATTAGATCATTTTTGTGTATTTGTATCACAAAATTTCATTTCAGGAATCCACGTTGATTGTGTGCGTGATACTGTAAAGTCCACCTGTTTATTTATTTTGTGCCATGTATCATTTTACAGGAACCTGCGTTGAATAGGAAGTATTGCTTAACGTGTAATTATGTTTCCTTTTATTTTCGTAGAGGCTTTAAGTGAATGCGAGTTGCGTGAATGCCGCATGCTTTCCTTGGTGAACCCTGGAAAATATGATATCATGTTTTTGTTTCTTTGAATGTATATATTGCCATTTACATGTTTTGTTTGGTGTGGTTCCTTTCCACATTGTTTGTTGTCCTCATGAGATTGCTCATGACTCCAGGATGTATATATTTTGTGCGTAGGATGTTTTAGCACTCAGCGTGTTTTATATATTGTACAGTTAGGTTAGTTTTGTCCCCCCCTTTTGCGCATTAGATCACGTATTTTCTTAAGGTTAGGAACCCCACTGCAATTTCAAGTGTGCAGAAATGGGGAAAGTACTCATCTACAGTTAAAAGTGTTAACAAAAAGTAAAGCCAGGAGCGTGGTGCGAGCACGCAAGCCCATGTGTTAAAATAAATAAAAACACTTTAAAAATTGATTTGATATATTCAGTATGTGTGTCGGCATACACTGTAATATATTCTGATTCTCAAGATGGACTTTATCCATTTGAAAACAATAATCTGAGTGATGTAAATCTGGATTATTTGATACTTTTGCTATTTTTTATATATTTATCTTATTAGTTTTAATAAACAGATTTTCCTCCAAAACTGACGTCATGCTTCGCCTTGCTTTATTTGTGGTTTTGATTGACCTCACCGTGTCCGTATTTAGTTATATGTTCCCCCATCAAGATCCAGGGTGTATGCATTATCTGCGCACCTTTTCTGGATAGATTTACACCCTAGTGCTGAATTGGTCGACCTCGGCAATCTTCGAGATTCGTACTGGCAGCCTTTGAAACACAAACTATGAATCGCTTATGAATCGCTGTGCGACATCTGGCATACACTTTACGTACTAGTACTGTTGTTATTTACACAGCAAAGCCAAACTATAGGAATAAGATTCGAATCGAGAAATGTTATATAATGTTATATAATGTGTGTGTGACACAGTTGTTGGCTTAAGACAACAAAGGTTTAGCAAAATTCATATCGATCGATCGTATTATCAATTCAATTCAGATTTCATTTCCATTCAGTTGGTAGTACTTACGGAACCGGAATTGCTCCCTCCTTACTCCTCAAACCCGTACACAAATCTATCGATAAAAAGTGCGCAGATAATACTTTTAGGGCATTTTTAAAATCATATTTCGGACTGAGCACACCTGGGATCGGCTGACTAGTCTGGGGCAAATTACCTTGATGGTAAAAACGGGGACAACGGGGAAGCTTCTAGTAGAGCCTACTGAATACAAAAAATATTGTAATTGATTATGAGAAGAGTATTAAGAATTTTACTTACCCAATATGTCCATGTGTTCAGTCTTAAAGTGCTTTTGTATTCTTCCTGAAACAGTAAATTAAGTTCGTTAAGAATCTCGATCACAAAGTGAACTTACAATAATAAGAAATAGTACAGAATGTACGTTTGGAAATATTATATTGGGTGAATGAATGGTCAGTGAAACGTTCACATGGCGAAACTCTATTGAGGAAAAATGAAATGGCGTATGGCTTTTAGTGCCGGGACTGTCCGAGGAAAAGTTCGGCTCGCCAGATGTAGGTCTTTTTATTTGACTCCCGTAGGTGACCTGCGCGTCGTGATGAGGATGAAATGATGGTGAAGACGACACTTACACCCAGCCCCGTGCCAGCGAAATTAACCAATTAAGGTTAAAATTCCCGACCCTGCCGGGAACCGAACCCGGGACCCCTGTAACCAAAGGTCAGCACGCTAACCATTTAGCCATGGAGGAGATAACACTTTAATAACAGCATATGTACAGTATATAGACAGGGAATCTAATGTCGCGTATTTAAACACGAACTCTTCTTGCTAACTGGACGGGAGAGTTTCAAGATATTAATTCTTAAACTATCCCAAGTAGCAATATCACTAGACCTACATCTTGGCCGAATGGTCAACGTTGAGGCCTTCGGCTCGAGGGTGCCTTCGATTCCCGGCAAGGTCGGGGATTTTAACCCCGTTGATTAATATTTTTGTCTCGAGGATTGGGTGCTCATTTTTGTCCCAACACTGTCCTCTTCATATTCACACAGCACAACACACTACACTACACTAACCACCACCACCACCACCGCCACCGCCACCACCACCACCACCACCACAGAAACATACAACAGTGGTTACATCAATTCACGTAGGGTTGGCGTCAGGAAGGGTATCCGGTCTAATACAGGGCCAAATCAACATGTGCTACACAGTTCCCACCGGCGACCCCACAGGTGTAAAAGACTGTATAATAATAATAATAATAATAATAATAATAATAATAATAATAATAATAATAATAATAATAATAATAATAATAATAATAATAATAATAGCAAAAGCAAAGTCATCTCCGTACAGGCAATGAAGGCCCTTGGATGGCCTCAGCACTTGATGCGGTAGTGATTAGCTCTACGCCCGGCCCCCTTTGCTCCCAGGAATTAACCTGGTACTCATTTTTGATGTAAACTGAGTGAACCTCAGGGGCATGTGCACCTCCGGAAGTGGAAATCTCGTTTCTTAAATTTTTACGACTTCCTGACGGGGATTCGAAACCATGTCCTTCCCGGCGAAACGAGCACGCCTTTACTGCCTCGGCCAGGCAGCCAATAATAATAATAATAATAATAATAATAATAATAATAATAATAATAATAATAATAATAATCCTACCGGACGAGTTGGCCGTGCATCCGGGAGATAGTGGGTTCGAACCCCACTGTTGGCAGCCATGAAGGTGGTTTTCCGAGGTTTCCCATTCTCACACCAGGCAAATGCTGGGGCTGTACCTTAATTAAGGCCATGGCCGATTTCTTCCCACTCCTAGCCCTTTCCTATCCCATTGTCGCCATAAGACCTATCTGTGTCGGTGCGACGTAAAGCAACTAGCAAAAAAATCTCCTCTTATTTAAAATAAAACTACAGAATTAGCTCACGTATGAAGTCTGACTGCTTTGCTGAATGGTCAGCGTAGCGGCTTTCGATTCAGGGAGACCCATGTCCTATCACGGTTGGGCCAAACATTTTAGCCGCGTTTGGTTAATTCTTGTAGCTCTGTGATAGTACACACATCTCCATTTACATGCGGTGCATAACACTACAGAACACCACAGGAACTGGAACTTTGATTGTCAGGAAGGATCCGCCCTCCAGGCTGTTAAACTGGGCCTAATCCACATCAGTATCAAACCAAGATAATTGGTATAAAGACAAAGAAAGTTGAAAGAAAGTTGAAAGAAAGAAAGAAAGAAAGAAAGAAAGAAAGAAAGAAAGAAAGAAAGAAAGAAAGAAAGAAAGAAAGAAAGAATCAATCAATCAATCAATCAATCAATCAATCAATCAATCAATCAATCAATCAATCAATCAATCAATCAATCAATCAATCAATCAATCAATCAATCAATCAATCAATCAATCAATCAATCATTCAATCAATCAATCAATCAATCAATCAATCAATCAATCAATCAATCAATCAATCAATCAATCAATCAATCAATCAATCGATCAATCAATCAATCAATCAATCACTTACTTACTTTTGACCTCCATGTAGGGCTGTCACCCAAGTTGCAGACTTTCTATCATTTGTTTACCTAATATTCTCTTAAAAGATTTTCAAGAAGCTGGAAATTTATGTAATGTCTTACTTGGTAATTAATTTCAGTCCCTAATTCCCATTTTCATAAAAGGGTATTTCGCCGATTTGTCCTCTTGAAGTACAACTTGATATTCATATTACCCAGCGAGCTTGCCGTGCGGTTATGGGCACGCAGCTGTGATCGTGCATTCGGAAGATAGTGGGTTCCTGAAGATGGTTTTCCGTGGTTTCCCATTTTCACACCAGACAAATGCTGGGGCTGTACCTTAATTAAGGCCACGGCCGCTTTCTTCCAACTCCTAGGCCTTTCCTATCCCATCGTCGCCATAAGACCTATCTGTGTCGGTGCGACGTAAAGCCCCTAGCAAAAAAAAAAGATAGTGGGTTCGAAACTCATTGTCGGGAGACCTGAAGATGTTTTCTGTGGTTTCCCATTTTAACACCAGGAAAATGCTGGGGCTTTACCTTAATTAAGGACACGGCAGTTTTTTTCCCACTCCTAGCACTTTCTTATCGCATCGTCGCCTTAAGACCTATCTGTGTCGGTGGGACGTAAAGCCAATTAAAAAAAAATCTTCATATTATGATCTTCTCTACTTTAAAAACTTCTTTAAGTCTTATTTCCTACTGATATCATTCTACGCTATCTCTCCGCAGAGAGCTCGGAACATTTCGTAACCCTACTCTTTTGTCGCATATCACTCAGAACGAATAGTGCTGCTTTCCTTTGGATCTTTTCTAGTTCCCGAATCAAGTAATCTAGGTCAGTGTCCCATTCACTGGAACCGTACTATAATCAGTGTGTTGCCAGTGACTTAATACAGGGAGAATAATTTAAGTGTTCAGACTTCTTCTCGCATGCCGTGGGAAGTTCCGAGCGAGCGCCATATGGCTTCTGTCAACACTGGCGAGATAAGAAGTGTTCACTGCTAGCGCGCAGCTGTTTAGCACTCTGTCCCTCAGTTTTCTAGAAACTACTGGTGTGTTGTGAGGTTATTATCAAGATGGTTAAATGTACTATAGAGCAAAGAATATTTTTGGTCGAGTGTTATTTGCACAAGAAGAAGAAACCAGTTAAAAGGTTAAAATTCCATAGACAATTTCCCGGTGCGACAGTACCATCAAAACGTTACGTGCATCAGCGCGTTTACAAGTGGCGTAGTACTTGTTCCGTAAGCAATAAGAAAAAGAAGCGAAGGAGAACAGCTCTCTCACGGGAGAGGTTAGAAGATATACAGGCAAGACTCCAGGTCAGTCCTCATAGGTCGCTCAGGAAAATGGTATTTCACCTTCTTCAGAACGCAATGCAACAAAATTGTTACATTTACGATCTTTTCGGACTCATTCAGTCCATAACATACTGCCTACAGATTTCAATGCAAGAATACGATTTTGCAATTGGCTAACGAATAGTGTCCGCGACGGTATTGTGTATCCGAACTTTCTTTTTATGAGCGACGAAGCCTGGTTTCGTTTGAGTGGATATGTCCATTCACAGAACAATAGAATCTGGGATACAGACAACCCCCCACATTTTACAGCCGTGACATCTGCACGATGTGAACGAGGGTGTGTGGTGCGCTATCAGTGGCCGTCGAATTATCGGTCCGGTATTTTTTCAAGACACGATTACTTCTGACAGTTATATTCACAACATTCTGGAACCATTTTTGCTGAACTGACTGAAGAAGAGAAAAGGCACGGCTATTTCCAGCAAGATAGTGCAACGGCCCATACGGCGCGTAGCTCTATGCGACGGTTACGGGAAGTGTTCGATAATCCTCGAACTGCAGAAGAATTAAAAATTGAAACTAGGAACATTGTGCGTTCTATCGGTGTCCATGAACTACACACTGTGTTTCGAAATCTCATTACAAGATGTGAAGCTTGCATTGCAACTGAAGGAGATCACTTTCAGCATCGTCTGTAAATACTGGTGAGTTCAGTTTAATTTCCTAGTTGATTTATTCATTTGTTTACTTATTCATTTATTTATTGCTTGGTGCGTTCAGTTTAATTTCCTAGTTGATTTATTTATTTATTCATTTACTTATTTGTCCAGAGCATCTATAAAGCCGGGGAGCTCAGTTTCGTTTAGTTTCTATAAGCGTAATCATGCCGCTTCTTTGAGCCTACTATGCCTGCTTGTCATTGCGGGCACTGGGCTCGCTGTCTCCGCTTCCCAGCGCGCCTAATCCTCGGCACTCCGCTCTGAACTTCTAAAATAATCACCCTGTATAATAATATTGTTATTGTTTTAACGTTCAGCTAACTACTTTTGGCAGTTTTCGGAGACTCTGAGGTGCTGGAATTTTGTCTCGCAGGAGGTCTTTTACGTGCCAGTTAATCTACTGCCACAAGGCTGACGTATTTGAGCACCTCCAAATATCACCGAACTGAGTCAGGATCGAACCTGCCAAGCTGGGGTGAGAAGACCAGCGGCTCAACCGAGTGAGCCACTCAGACCTGCGGACTTTTACGTCCTTTCTTTCAAATCCTTTATAGAACCCTTAAATAGCTTCATCTCATAACCATATGAAGAGATTCGTAACCTTTGTTTACTATCTCGTTAATGTAAATAGCACTATGAAAATATTTCCTTATATTAACACCTGGGTACTTCAAGGGATCCCCATGAGTTTTTCCCCACTAATTAACACACAGGACTTTTCCTTTTGGTGATACAACCACCAAGCAAGTGGCCGTGCGGTTAGCTTCGCGCAGCTGTAAGCTTGCGGTCGGGTGACAGTGGTTTCCAACCCCACTGTCGGCAGCCCTGAAGATGGTTTTCCGCTGTATCTTCATTAAGGCCACCGCCGCTTTCTTCTCACTCCCATCCCTTTCCTATATCATCGTCGCGATAAGACCTTCTCATCCCATTTACTGCTGTCCGTCTCACAAATTTGTGGAGGTCTTTTTGCAGTCGCTCACACTCCTGCACCTTATTTATTGCTGTATGCAGTATAACATCGTCCGCAACAAGCCTTATCTGTGACACACAGAGAGAGAGAGAATTGAATTGAATATGAATTGAATTTATTGATAATGATGATATACATGCCACTGAGGCTGAAAAGCCCCTTTATGTAGCGTCTACTTATAACACAATACAAGTTTATGAATATACTAACTACATTTTATAATATTAAAATATCAAATTAAACATTAAACTTAAAATTAAACTTAAAATTAAAATACAGATACCAATTCCAACAAAGTTAAAACATAAATCATATAAGAAGTAATAAAGCATATCATTCGATTTTTTAATATTTTAGGCTACAAGAATCTCAGGAATATAAAAAACAGAAACAATTTTCTTAGAAATATACATATTTCTTATTATTGGACACAAGAATACCTGATCTCAGCCCCTTGCGTACTCCTCCAGGAAGATAGATGTTAAGGACTGCTTTAGTTGGGTGCAGTTCCTGTCATTTGCGAAACGGTGAAGGTTAAAGACATTGAAGATACGGGATGCAGTGCAAACAAAAGATTTGTTAAATTTAGTGGTACGATGAAGGGGAATTTGAAGGGTAGTTTTTTGTCAACCTATTATCTCTGAGGGGGAGAGAGAGAGAGAGAGAGAGAGAGAGAGAGAGAGAGAGTGAGAGAGCGAGAGAGACGGAGGAAAACATAATGCTCCAATAATACTGCCTTGCGAAACCCACCTTTCTACCATTAAGGAGTCCACCTCCGTAGCGTAACGGTTAGAACTATTAGCTGCCGTCTTCGGACACCCGGACTTGATTCCCGGTAGTGCCTGAAATTTAAGAATGGCAGGAGGGCTGATTTGAGGTTGAAATGGTACATGAAGCTCACCTCTATTGGGGGTGTGCCTGAAGAATGTTGCACCACCTCGGTGTGAGGACAAGCGTTTATTTTTATCATCACAGGTTCAGATAATGCTTATCTGAGAACTGTTTTCTAGGAGCTTAGCCACTCATTCAATCACTCTTTTGTCTAGTCCAATAGCCATCATGTTCCTCAGCAGTCTCCCATTTGTAAATAGCGATGCTGTCCATTTGATCATACGAATCTGAAATACCTGCGCCATCTTGCTCTAGCTGCAAGTTGATCCTCATTGCAGTAATCTTTACTCAATCCGAGCTGCCATGTATGAAACCAGTTGGGAATATTTCATATGTGCTTAATATAAACAGAAGGATTGTTTCCCAGAGCTTATATGAGTCGTTGAGAATCAGAGTGGTCTACCCCACACTTTTTCAAAATAGGGTTAGGTGCATATTCAGCTTTTTGTTTATCTCCTATTGCTGTGTATATTAGGCCTACTATAGCAACTTTGAATTCATTTGTTATAGCTCCTTCACGCAAACAGTAATCAAATTAGTTCAGGTATGATACTATATCCAAACACATTGCCTTTAGAATTTTCCCAGAAATTTTATCGGTTTCAGCTGCTGTTCTAGTTTTCAACGTTTGAGTCTTTAAAAAAAATGTTATTACAGGTAAATTTCAGGACTTTGCTAATATTAGAGACATCGTCTTCCTTATATCCAACAATCTTTACATACTGTTGACTAAATGCCTCAGCCTCCAGCAAATTTTCGCATACACACATGTTCTTCCTGAAATCTTTTTCCACCTTGATGTATCTATACATAGCCTTCTATTTTTTTCTAAAATTCACAGGAATAGGCACCAAATATGCTTGCTATCTTGTTATTCTTAGCTGTCTTCTTCATTAAATTTAAATTCTAGGTAAGGTCCTCAACCTTTCCTTACATCCATAATTAATCCAAACTCTTTTTAAACATGCACCTCGTTTTACCATTTCTTAGCACATTTAAAGCCACGTGCCTGTTTTCAACTCATCAAAAACTAATAATAATGTTACGAGTTTTACGTCTCATTAACTACCCGGAGTTCTTTTACGTGCCAGTAAATCGACCTACACGGGGCTGTTGTATATGAGCACCTTCAAATACCATCGAACTGAATCAGGTTCCTCACAAATTACTTTAAATATATTCTGAAGGAAATTTACGTTATTAAGAAAATCATGGATCATTATAAATTTTTAAAATTTCTTTCATTCCAGTCTTATAAACCATATGGTACTGCTTAATAGTACTATTTTTATTACTTTCCTTTATATACATTAAATTTTAACTAAGTTACAACTAAAACTGCTTCATGGTCACTTATACCATCTTTCACTTCCGTTTCTCCGCAGAGCTCATTTGGTTTCATTAGCACACATGTCAAGAATAAGAATATTCCCCATAGTCGTTTCCGTCACTTCCTGTATTCAGCTGTCCTTCCCAGATTAAATTATTTGTCATTTTTTGGCCATGTTTTCCACCATTCTTATTACATTCCCAGTTAACATTTGGTAAATTGAAATCACCAGCGACTATCACCTTTCTTTGTGTGTCGTTCCCCACATGAAATAATTCCGCATCAGCGTCACCTCTTCCAGGCTTATCATCTTTAGAGATAAGCCTTACACCTAGAATTTCGTGTATCTCATCTTAACGTCTTCATAGTTTAATTATTTTACCTGTATGATTGCTCCACTTCCCTTCAATTATACCCCATCTCTAGGATAAATCAGTTCCGGGAGAAAATTCCCGCATCCATAACATCATTTATTAACCACCATTCAACTCCTATTACATTATATAGTAAATATTGCTTAATTCTATCCTTTTTCTACAGTACTTCCACAGTTTATCACGAGCAACTTTATGTTGTCCTTTCTTGACTTCCAGCTCTCTATACTCTCATCACCGCTCCCTAGTCCACCCTGCTTCCCTGAATGTACTTTTCGATAACACTTCTAATCAAACCTCCTAACTTATACTTAGCTGTGTGATTCAAGGGAAAGTCATCTGAGTGCAGATCCCTATCTCCTACCAGCCCATTATGATCCACAAATCTCACTCCCACTTCCCCACAGACTCACTCCATGGTCTCATTAAAATCCCCGACCACCCTCCAGTTAGCATTCCTCCTACAGAAGATCCCACTGATAACAATCTCTGTTCCCTTAAACTTCTCCTGCGCTGACATAATCAGGCCCTACGTATCTGGTAGTACCTATTCCTGCTTGCTTTATCTTGTTGGCATGAAAAACTATCACCTTTTCCTTTCCCTTCTCCTTCCTTTCCACTTTCCTCAACATCTGCATTAAACTAATTCCTTCATAACACTCCACTCTGGTTCCCTTTCCGCTACATACTTTTCGTACGTGCCCAACAACGGATTATGTGATTAGAGCCTCAACCCCGCCCACCTCTTTTGATGTCCTCCGTTTCTGTTCTTCCTTATCTTTCCTGATGGCTGCAATACCTACTTCCTCTTCCCTTTCCTACCTCTCATGACCCTGTTCCACCTACCTCTTCCTACCTTCTACTCTAAATTTCCCTTTAATCTTACCTTCCCCTCCTCAAAAATACTTCACTATTCCTCATGTCTGTCTTGAAATCCCCCCTCCCCGACTAGACTCCGTGGCTCTCAATTTTCTTCCCTGTAAACATTTGCCCATCTATCTTCCACAACTTCTCCTCATCATTCTCCTCCTTGTCTACCAACCATTCAGGTCCTGCACGTTTTTTGATGTGGCCCTATCCTCATTCCTGTCCTCCGTCATTTCCATTATACTCTTAAATACCCGCTCACATCCACAGTCCCTGCACCTACATTCCACATTTAATCTTCTTCACCGAAATATGAAATATTGAGAAAAATTAACAAAAATAACACATTCCATGAATTTAAAAAAATGAATATTACACAAGGATTGCACGACAATAAAGGAAGATATTTAGTGATAAAGTAAATATACTATATTACTATTTAAGCATATCCTAATTATAAAATAGTAAGAATAACTGGGCAGCTGAAACAACACAAAAATATTTTAATTAAATACATATGACGCTTGCTGTTTAAATGGGCCTAACATCTCGGTCATCGGCCCTTAATTACGTAAACAGATAATTATATTATTTATTTTTAGTGTAATCTACTACACTCTAACAGGGATGAAAACTCCCGTTAAGTTAAATGCTAAAATAGCGAAAGTATTATACAACAATAAGGCAAGCAAGGTACTAATAAAATAACTACACTACAAATTTAAACTGACTGGGAATGTCAGGAACAACATAATGGACATTTCATTTTTTATTTTTCCAACACTATTGGGAACTGACAATCAATATAATCATAGTCAATTGTGTACACAGTGAAGATACTGGGGACTGAACATTGTTTACAAGAGCTGTTCGAGCTGATTCCCACTACATTCAACGCAGGCGTCACCCTGACTAATGATTACGTGCTAGACTATTCGTTCCTATTCTAAAGTTGTTGCACTTCGACCCCTCTATGGGAAACTTCAGTTTCTACACAGCGTTTTGAATCACTCTGTATATGAGTACGCTGACGAACAATAGAGCCACTCAAACTCAGTCTCGCTTTACTCAGCCTTATTTATAAGCTAGTTGCGAATAACGATTTTTTTTTCTAATCGGAAATTAAAGCTACACATAAAACAATAACATAAAAGTGCCTCAAATTTTACACTAAAATATGAGTACAAAGTGATACTTACGAAATTAAAGTTCTTGATGTGTAATTGGAGATATACGTTGATCTTGTCAGTGTGTTTCTTGACTGGTCGGGTAGATTTGTCGTAACCACAGAGCAAATTTTTCTTCAACGTGATGACCTGAGACTTGTCTGAACAGGATTGCTGTCCACAGACCAGAGCTGTAAAACCATGCACTCTATTACTTTGATAAGCTGAAACAAATCATCTCCATACAGGCCGTGGAAGGACGTACTGATGTGGAAGGTAAAGGCTTCCAACAGTCCATCTCTAGTGCAGACTGACTAAACGCATGTGACTCTCCTGAAGATGAAGCCTTAGTTCTCAATTTTTTCTTTTTTCGACTTACGGCCTTCTATGAGAACCGGGCACACCTTTACCACCCATTTTAGGTATCCCCTACACCTGCCTTAGTCATTATGTTAATTTAATTTCCAGTGTTTTGAAATTAAGGTAGGGAGTTCTTCGCTGGGGTATGATGCGCAAAGGTATCACCCAAATATCACTATAAAATTTGTCACAAATGGAACATAATAATTGCTTTTACACATATCAAGTGAAAAATCCCTGGCAAATTAAGAAATGCCGTCGTTATTTGAGAAATATGAAAACATACTTAAGGCTTGTAGACAGGACTGGTTTATGTCGTACTCCGCTGCTGGTGCCGTCTTTTGTTACTTTCTTCAGGTCCAGGGCTAGCACCGTGGAATGGGAGTGCTATGTCTGTAGATTCTCATTATCTTTGGCCAGTACAAACAGCAAAATGGAGGTCAAAAGAAAAATAGCATGATCCCTGGGCCAATAAATATTTTTATTTCTGTTCGAACGAACCAATAAATCACTAGTCCACTGAATTTTTCTTATGTACATTGGCCATATCATTTTGTCGCCTATTAAATATTGCATATCGCGATACAATTCATGAAATGATGTCATTGACAAGTGAAGAATGAAACGAAAGCAAAGAACTTCAGTGAACACAGATATCACACACGAAATTGTTCAAAGTGTAAGACAAAAGACATACGTGTGTCGCTGCGAGCGCAACACCAAATGTAGTTGTAAAGTAGTAAAGTACGTATTAATATTCTCCAAAAAACATATATTTCTTAATTTGCCAGGGATTTTTCACTTGATATGTGTAAAAGTAATAATTATGTTCCATTTGTGACAAAATTTATAGTGATATTTAGGTGATACCAATGCGCACTATACCCCTTCGCTGATACCCACTGGATTACCTTAGATCCATTTTTGTGGCGATTTGAACAAGAATAATATATTTGTGGTCACGACAAAAACATCTGTCCAAAACCTTTAAGTAAATGATTACATTAGATGGGAAGGAAAGAAAATATTTAAAAACATGCCATCTTAACCCTCCCCTGTGAACCATGTGGCCTTGCCGCGGTGGGGGAGGCTTGCGCGTCCCGAACCGCAGGTGCAACCATATTGGATGGATATCGGTCGAGCGACCAGACTAAGGAATATTTCATCGAAACGGGGGTACCAAACTTTCCGAAGTTGCCAGGGTGGCAGTCTAGATGATTTACTGATATGGCCTTGTAATAATACTCAATATGGCTTAGCTGCTTTGATACTGCTATACGGTTGCAAGCAACGGGACTAACTCACGAAAACATGCAGCTCTCTCTGTATGGAAGATGGACTGATGATAATTTCGTCCCAGGTAAGATATTCCGGAGGTAAAATAGCCCCTCTCCGGGTGGGGACTAAATGAGAAGGGGCAATCATCAGGAAGATGGACACTGACATTCTGCGAGTCGGAGCATGGAATGTTAGAAGTTTGAATCGTTGTGGTAGGTTAGAGAATCAGAAAAGGAAGATTGATAGACTAAAATTAGATGTAGTTGGTATAAATGAAGTACGTTGGGAGGAAGAGCAGGATATTTGGTCAGGCGACTACAGAATTATCAACAAATTATCAAACAAGCGAAATGCAGGAGTTGGTTTGATAATGAATAAGGAAATAGGGCATCGGGTAAGCTACTACGACCAGAATGGTGAAAAGATTATTGTTGTCAAGATAGACACCAAACCAATGCCCACCATACTAGTGCAGATCTATATGCCTAGTAGTTCAGCGGACAATGAAATCGAAAACATATATATGCAAGCAAGTCGGTCTGGAGCGATGTATATATAAATATTTAAGAATGAAAAAAGACGTGAATTAATGAGGCACTTCCAGATATCTCAGAAATTTGAAACTTGGTACGGGAGAAGCTGATGACCCCAGCATCCCTAGAAAAATCGAAAATTCTCAAAATTCCCTGAAGGGGGCACGCTGGGGGGCCTCAAATTTTGGGCTGAGCATAAGGATGCAGTCGTATAATTTGTCCAAAGCGACAACCTATAGGTTTCGTGGGCTTAAAAATGTTCAGGAATTTCCTAATTTTTATCCCCCGTCCCTCCAAATCAAGATGGCGGCACAAACTTCCAGACGAGGTAGAAAATTGAAATTTGGTGAAATTACAGCTTTTGGTCCCTAACGGACGGAAAAATTCCAAGATGTTCAAATTTTTCACTTTTTACCCCCAAAGATATCGAAATATGCAGACAATTTTAATGACTGTACAGACATTCCTTTTGAGCTATTTGTTGGCTAAATGGTTAGTCGTATCACAAAACGGATGGCACAATCTTTCTTCAATTCGGAGTGATATACAACTTTGGTCCTATGATATTTTGTCGTATCTCTTTCCCTTATACGTTAGATTTGGTTGTATTTCTGCATTGTTCGTAAATTTGCTGATGTTTTCAAGTATTTTTCACCGTTTGACGGACTTATAGGAATGATAGGATCATCAAGTGGGGTACGCACATTGACACGATCAAGGTCCATATGTGGACCAAATTTCATGATTCTAGCTTGTACATAAGTAGGCAAATGTAATGTAAAACGTTAACAATGTACCCAAATTTCACCCTATTCAAATTTTTGAATTTACCCCATAAATATGGGAGATACGAGGAAATGGTTTAGAAACAAATATGTAGAGCGATAAATGATGCGTCTGATGGTGTAAACCGTTTGTTAATATCGTGCACCATTTAGGAGGTATGAATCTCGAAGTGGGGGTCTGCACTTTTCAACGTGCTCATGCTTATCCGTCATCTATATATATAATAAGAGTTTTGTCTGTACATTGCTCAGAATTTGAAACGAATGTTATTTCTCTATCGGTCATGTCCACAGTAACAAGGAAATGCGCTTTTTACTTTCCCGTAATATCTGTCTGTCTGCCTGCCTGTCTGTCTGTCTGTCTGTCTGTCTGTCTGTACACACATCACTAGAAAACGGATAAAGAGAATTTAATGAAAATCGGTATGTAAAGTCAGAAAATACGTTGCTACAATCTAGGCCATAAATAATTTTATTTACGCTGATAGAAATGGTAGTTTAGGGGAAGGCCTAAAATTTAATTTTCAAATAATTATTATATTAGTGGTCCTATATTAATGAAAATTGGTATGCAAAGTCGAAAAATAAGTCCCTACAATCTAAATTATAAATAATTTTATTCACGCTGAGTGAAATGTTAGTTTAGGGGAAGGTCCAAATTTAATTCTTAAATATTTACGTTATGGGTGATCCTATCTCAATGAAAATTGGTATGCATAGTCGTAGAATGAGCCACTATAAGCTATGCTATGAATCATTTTATTCACACTGAGTGAAATGGTAGTTTAGGGGGAGGCCTAAAATTTAATTCTCAAATATGTATGATATTAGTGGTCCTATCGATAAATACTGCATAACTAAACTTATATAGAATTAAATTTCCGACCATTTATGTCTTATACATTTTACCGTACCTGCTATGATAACACAGATATTCATGAATTTGTAATTTTGTTGCTAAGTCCATATCAAAGCCGAACCACGAGAAAATGGGTTAACAGAATTTAATGACAATCGGTATATAGAGTCAGGGAATAAGAAACAACAGTCTAAGATATAAAAAATTTATTCACCCTGGACGAAATTGTAGTTTAGGAGAAAGCGCTTAAAATGTAATTTTTAAATACGTATGTTATTGGTCCTATCGAAAAGTATTACATAACAAAAGTTATAGAGAATGCAATTTCCGATAATTTATGTTTTGTTCAGTTTTACCTTACCGATTATCTTAAGAGTGGTATTTCAGAGTCGGAAGAAAACTAAATGTGAAGGCCTACAATATCGAAAGCGCATAACATTGATCAACAATAACATGACTTTGACCATAGTTTGTTGTGATGTTCGTTGTCCCTTGTGCTGTCTCTCAACTCCGATAGATGAGACTACTGCTGCGTACCGAGTATAACAGTCTGACTGAATATTGGCGGGAAATAAATGGGGAGTTAGGAAACTTTATTCTTTAGCGTGCCATTCCTCTGGTTCATACATTTTCTGATACTGGTGGTACGTAACACATTGGTCATCGTAGTATTCCAGCTATTCGATCCCTACTCTGACATGCTGTTTTGAATGAGCAGTGTGCACATTTAAGGCAGAAGCTTACTTAGTAGTAGTAGTAGTAGTGGTAGTATGGGCTGGTCTAGAATAACAATTTAGGCCTATTTCAAACTATAGCACCACAATTCACTAAATAACTCAAAATTCAACCATGAAAAGAGCCGTTTCTTAAGAAAAGGTTCTTCTTCTTCTTCTTCTTCACTTTTATTAAATTATATATTCATTTTATTCCAAATTAGCAGTGAAGAGGGGGTTTATTCTCTGGCATGGAGGAAGAATTTGCCTCCAAGTCAGATAGATTTTTCCGCCGCCAGTGTAGTAAGAATTAAGATATTCCGACTCATCGAGTACTCTTAGGAATCAGATTAGTGGATCACGGCTGTCTGCGGCTTTGGTCATTCCAGCCCTGGAACTTTGGACTGTTAGATCGGCAGCGTAGTCCTGCTCGTTAAAAGTGAGAAAATGTGTGGTTTTTCGTTTGATCGAGTATTTTATATGAAGGCATTGCGTTTAATCGCGCCATTCCAACTGACGTGATTGTAATGACGTATGTTCATTTCATTTGGGAAAACCACTAATACAGTATTTCTGAGGATTTAAAAATGCAGGTGGAGAGTGATTGTGATTTATGGTAGGCAAGCGGGACTACCATTACAATGAAAATTCCCTAACTCATTCTTCATATGAGAAAAGACGTTTGGTGACTTCCCAGTCGCGTTTCTAGGGTAACGTTAAGAGCTATGCAATTTAATGTAATCTTGCTCACAACGAGTACACTACCCAACCCAGAATTCTGTATACAATATAAAATTCCGTAGCGAAGCACGGGTACATCAGCTAGTATGAAAAAATAGAAGATTTAATGCAATATGTAAAAGGTGACGAGAATCTAATTGTGAAGGGAGACTGGAATGCAATGCTAGGCCCAGGAAGAGAAGGTAATACAGTAGAATAATTCGAACTGGGACAAAGAAACGAAAGAGGAATTCGGTTTGTTGAATTCTGTACCGATCATAATTTAGTCCTTGCTAATACTTGGTTCAAACACCACAAACGGCGGCTGTGTAGGTGGACTATACCTGGAGACACTGGAAGGTATCAAATAGACTTCATTATGCATAGGCAGAGATTCAGAAACCAGGTATTGGATTGCAAAACTTTCCAAGGAGCAGACGTGGATACCGACCACAACTTGTTAGTCACGGAATGCCGCCTGAAGATGAAGAAATTGAAGAAAGGAAGGAATGCTAGGAGATGGCTTCTAGATAAGTTGAAAGAAAAGAGTGTGAGTGATTGTTTTAAGGTAAATGTTGCACACGGACGAAATTAAAATACTGAAGGAAACACAATAGAGGAAGAATGGACAATCGTCAGAAATGAGGTCAGTAGGGCTGCTAAAGAAATATTAGGAAGAAAGGAAAAAGCAACAATCAATTGATAATTCATGAGATACTAGACCTGATTGATGGACGACGAAAACACAAGAATGAAAAAAGTGAGGATGGCAGGAAAGAATACAAGCGATTAAAGAATGAAGGGGATAGAAAGTGCAGGGCAGCTATGGAAGAATGTTGTATGGTTCTAGGAAAGATAGATGCTGCATACCGGAAAATCGCGGAAACCTTTGGAGAAAGGAAATCTATGTGTATGAATAGTAGGAGCTCAGATAGAAGACCACTTCTGGGGAAAGAAGACAAGGCAGAAAGACGGCAGGAACATATCCAACAGTTTTATCAATGTAAAGGCGCGCATGATATGGTATTGGAACAAGAAGAGACCCAATATTGAGGTCAGAATTCGACAGAGCTTTGGGAGATCTAAATAGGAGCAAGGAATCTGGAATTGACGACATTCACTCTGAATTACTGACTGCCATAGAATAAACCAATATGGAGAGGTTACTCCATTTAGTGTGTAATATGTATGAGACAGGAGAGATGACATCCGATTTTCGGCAGAATGTTGTTATACTTATTCCCAAAAAAGCCGGTGCTGACAAGTGTGGAAACTACCGCACCATTAGTTTAGTATCTCATGCCTGCAAACTTTTAACGCGTATTATTTACAGAAGATTGGAAAGACAGTTGAAAATGAGTTGGGAGGAGATGAACTTGGCCTCAAAAGAAATGTAGGAATACGTGAAGCAATCCTGACTTTACGTCTGATCTTAGAGGACCGAATTAAGAGGGACATGCCCATGTACATGGAGTTCGTAGATGTAGAAAAGGCATTCGATATTGCTGATTGGACCAAGCTATTTGAGATTCTGAAGGTGATCAGGATAATATGCTGAGAATGAAGAATTATATACAATCTATATAAAAATTAGTCTGTAGTGATAAGAATTGAGGGCTTTGAAAAAGATGCAGAAAGGAGTGAGACGAGGCTGTAGTTTTTCGCCCTCCTTTTTAAAGTTTATATAGAACAGACAGTAAAGAAATCAAAGATGAATTTGGAAAGGGAATCCCAATCCAAAGAGAGGAAATCAAAACCCTGAGATTTTAAGGATGATATTGTTATTTTATCTGTGACTGCAGTAGATCTGGAGAAATTGCTGAATGGTATGGGCACAGTCTTGGGTAAGAAGTAGAAGATGAAAATAAATAATTCCGAAACAAAAGTAATGGAGTGCAGTAGTACGAAGTCAGGTGATGCAGGTAATATTAGATTAGGAAATGAATTAGATGAATATTGTTACTTGGATAGTAAAATAACTAACGATGGCAAAAGTAAGGAGGACATAAAATGCAGACTAGTATACGCAAGGAAGAACTTTTTTAAAGGAAATAAATTTGCTCATTTCGAACACTGATATACGAATTAGAAATCCTTTTTGAAGACTTTCGTGTGGAGCGTGGCATTGTATGGAAGTGAAACATGGATGATAACTAGCCCAGAAAGGAAAAGAATAGTAGCTTTTGAAATGTTGTGTTACAGAAGAATGCTGAAAGTGAGATGGATAGATCGAATCAGGAATGAAGAGATGCTGAATCGAATTGGTGAAAGATGATCGATTTGGCTAAAATTGACGAGAAGAATGGATAGAATGATAGGACACATCTTAAGATACCCAGGATTTCTTCGGTTAGTTTTTGAGGGAAGTGTAGGCAGTATGAACGGTAGGGTAGACCAAAATATGAATATGACAAGAAAATTATAGCAGATGTTGGACGCAGCAGTTGCGTAGAAATGACGGGGCGAGTTGGCCGTGCGGTTAGGGGCGCGCAGCTGTGAGCTTGCATCCGGGAGATAGTGGGTTCGAATCCCACTGTCGGCAGCCCTGAAGATGGTTTTCCGTGGTTTCCAATTTTCACACCAGGCAAATTAATTAATTAATTAAGGCCACGGCCACTTCCTTCCAACTCCTAGGTCTTTCCTATCCCATCGTCGCTATAAGACCTATTTGCCGGTGCGATGTAACGCAAATTGTAAAAACGTAGAGTGAAAAGTTAGCACAGGATAGGATGACATGGAGAGCTGCATAGAACCAGTCTATCGACCGATGATTGAAACAACAATAAACGTCACAACCCGGGGATACATGCGGAAGAGGAATCAATAGAAGGGGGACAAGGAAAAACATGAAACAAAAGAAGTTAGGAAACCACTGTACTAGAATAATGCTGATACTTGTGCCACTATATTGGTTTCAAACATTTGTGCTCCGGGGAATACGTTCATTGATTAGTAACTTGGCACTATATTTCAGAGTTTTCCACAACACACATTTATTTATCTCCTTTCACATGCCAGTAATATCTTCGCAAAAATAAGTGAACAGTCAATATTTTCAGTAATCGCCAAATCTTATTGCCGTATAATCCAAATTCTCGATAATCTCGGGTAGCATCAATGCCATCCAACTCGCTTTATCTAGATCTGCACCTAAGGCACGTTTAAAGCATAAGGCCGTTAGGACAGTTCGTGTGTGGTTTCTACTGAACCGATGTATGTGGTTATTTTTTTTTTTTTTGTTTTGTTCAATCGTTACATGCTTTTGCATACAGATGTATATTTCGTCGAGAGGTTAGGCTATGTGGCTAAGGTTGTGGCAATTTCTACTCCTTTAGTATTTGCTATTTATAGAGTCTCTTCTTCTTCTTCTTCTTCTTCTTCTTCTTCTCGTACCTTATCCTCATCGGACGTCGGCTGTCATCAAGGCGGTCTGATTCTTGTTCTCTTTCCTTCAGTTTTACCTTATATGATAAGCTGAAGTAGTCTATATTTATCACTTCGAATGAAGCTGCCTCTGTGGATCCGTGGTAGAGTGTCGGCTTCCGGATCCTAAGATAGCGGGTTCAAACCCGGCAGAGGTAGTCGGATTTTTGAAGGTCGGAAAAAAGTCCATTCGACACTCCATGTCGTACGATGTCGGCATGTAAAAGATCTCTGGTGATACATTTGGTATTTACCCGACAAAATTAATTAAATCTCAGCCATAGACGCCCAAGAGAGATCCGGTTTACTCTGTCTGCCATCTAGCGGACCTAGAGTAAAACGGAACGTCGAAATTGACGAGCAGACAGCCAGATGGCGTCAAATCGAAATGTCTGCACACGGTAGCTGAGGCCATACGATTATTATTATTATTATTATTATTATTATTATTATTATTATTATTATTTCGAATGATGTGGCCAAGTACTCACGTTTTTTCCCCCTTTGATGTCGACCATTTCCTCTAGCTCTTTGTTCCTGTGTTGGAGTACTTCATTCTGTCAACCCATGGTATTATGAACAGGCGTCGGTCGCACCACATCTCAAAGGATCAAAGTTTTCTTATGGTGTTCTCTGTTAGGGTCCAAGTCTCAGCACCGTAAAGTGAGAGAGATAATACAATATATCGAAGTAAACGGAGACGGATATTGATTTTTAAGTCCCTGTTGCATTCTCTTGAATTCAGTCCTAGCCTGTTCAAGCTGTGGTCAAGTACGCTTCCGGGATACTTAAAGCATTGGACATGCTCCAGTGATATGCCGGCTACTGTAAAGTCAACAGGTTGAATGACATATTGGCTTATGACCATTACTTTGGTCTTTCCCATGTTTAAACGTCAGTGTCTCTGGATTTCTATTGCTCGATTTTTAAAAATACAGTGCTTTCCTATTTGTTACTGAATTTTATCTATGTGTTTCTTCACTGTAGTTTACTGCAACTATTTTCAGTATTGGACTTACAGAAATGACTTGAAGCTATGATATTGTGACCCTGGTGAGATTTCAGAATTCCTTGAGATTGTAGCTTCAAGTAATCCAAGGTTTCAGGTTATGGAATAGCCTCAGTGAATCTGTGGTGGAGTGTCCGACTCATTATCCCATGTTCGTGGGTTCAATCCCGGGCGAGGAAGTCAATTTTTGAAGAAAGGTGTAAAAAATCTTGGCACTCCATATCACTATTTCTTTTAAATTTTGCTTTATGTCGTACCGACACAGAGAGGTCTTGTGGCGACCATGGGGTAGAAAGGCCTAGAAGTGTGAAGGAAACGGTCGTGGCCTTAATTAAGCTACAGCCCTAGCATTTGCCTGGTGTGAACATGGGAAACCACGGAAAACTATCTTCAGGGCTGCTGACAGTGGGGTTCGAACTCACTATCTCCCGGATGCAAGCTCACAGCTGCGCACCCCTAACCGCACGGCCAACTCTCCTGGTCATATCTCTATTGTTGGCATGTTAAGGATCTCTCGTAGCGCACTCAGTGTCACTCAACAAAATTAAATAACTCACCCGTAGTATCCGTTTCAGTAGAATTTCTCCTTTTTTTTTTTACTAAATTGCAGCACAATAGGAACGTTGGAACTGGGTGGCAGGCCGCCTAGTTGGCACCAATTCAGAAGGTCTGCACCATGGTAGCCGAGGCCATATTATTTTACAGTTCACCTCGTGCTGTGAATCAAAACAATCAGTCTTGTAACTCCCTTGTGAGGTTATTATACGATGCATTACACATGGATTCTGTTTGTTGCGTTGTACTTGCGGGAACTGTCGTGTAATTTCAAAACTTTAGGATACGGTAGTTGTTTACTTCGTGCTGTGGATTGATCGCTGGAACAAATTAAGTGGGAACAATGGCAAGAGGGTACTCGGAATGAGGAGATTAAGGCTAAGTTCGTAATGAACTCGACTGATGAAGCTGTACTCAAAACCGTCTTCGGTGGTTGGGTCAAGTGAGGCGAGCAGAGGATGATAGGTTACCTAGGAGAATAATGGACTCGGTCATGGAGGGTAAGATATTAGAGAGAGACCAAGATGACGATGGTTAGACTCGGTTTCTAATGATTTAAAAATAAGAGGTATGGAATTAAACGAGGCACAAAGGTAGAGAATCATTAACAATATTCCTAGAGGATTGTGGGGGCGACTAATAAATTCATAGAGCCTTGCAGACTGAATGCTGAAAGGCATAATAGTTTACAAGGAAGATGTACTGTATGTGTGTACTTAACTATGAAATGCAAAGCTCAAATGTTTCTTATAACTACCAATTTCCATGGCCTCCATTATGTCACTTTCAAAGTGGATCATTGGATCAAGCACCACCATTGTTCATGCTAGTTGGTGGATAGCAATAATGTCTGTTCTTACATCTCTGCCATCTGGTAGAATAAACCGGTACGTCGAAATTGACACGCAGGCAGCCTAAATGGTGTGATACTAAAATATCTGCACACAGGCGTTGAGGCCTTAATATATTATTATTATTATTATTATTATTATTATTATTATTATCACCACACCTAACACTATCCTCCACCACAATAACACGCAGTTACCTACAAATGGCAGATGCCGCCCACCCTCAGCGGAGGGTCTGCCTTACAAGGGCTGCACTCGGCTAGAAATAGCCACACGAAATTATTATTATTATTATTATTATTATTATTATTATTATTATTATTATTATTATTATTATTATTATTATTTGCTATTTGCTTTACGTCGCACCGACACAGATAGGTCTTATGGCGACATGGGATAGGAATGGGAAAGAAGCGGCCGTGACCTTCACTAAGATACAGCCCCAGCATTTGCGTGTATGAAAATGGAAAACCACGGAAAACCATATTCAGGGCTGCCGACAGTGGGGTTCGAACCCACTATCTCCCGGATGCAAGTTCAAAGTTGTGCGCCCCTAACCACACGGGCAACTCGCCCGGTGTTATTATTATTATTATTATTATTATTATTATTATTATTATTATTATTATTATTATTATTATTTGCAATTGGCTTTACGTCGCACCGACACACATACTGTACTGTAGGTCTTATGGCGACGATGGGAGAGGAAAAGCGTAGAGTTGGAAGGAAGCGGCCGTGTCGTACGATGTCCGCATGTAAAAGATCTCTGGTGACACATTTGGTGTTTACCTGACAAAATTAATTAAATCTCAGCCACAGACGCCCAAGAGAGTTTCGGTTTACTCGGTCTGGCATCTAGTAGGGCTAGAGTAAAACGGAACGTCAAAATTAATGAGCTGACAGCCAGATGGCTTCAAATTGAAATGTCTGCAAACGGTAGCTGAGGCCATACGATTATTATTATTATTATTATTATTATTATTATTATTATTATTATTATTATTATTATTATTATTATTATTATTATTATTATTATTATATATAATTCGCTGGTGCCATCAAGGACCACGTTAAGTCTTGTTGCATTTGACACTGAACTTGGCCTTCTTTAGAGCCCAAATTTCCCTCATTCTTTGAAAGTGGGCCTGCTTACGCTCCTCTGCCCAAGGGGCACCGTGTCTTTCTTCAGTTGCTCGTCTCGGTTTAGCCCGTTCGTCAATATTTTCTTGCGGAAGAGATCTCTGTTAAGGGCGTCTTCAGCTGAGATATGTAGCATTTGCAGGTCTTCTTTGGTATTTCTGAACCAGGTAATTGTGGTTTTGGGGTTTGAATCAAAAAAGTGAAATATTTCTTTAGTTAAGTTTCTTTCGTCCATTGTTTTCAGATGACCGTAAAATCGTTTTTTCTGATTGTGTCGGTAATTTTCTCTATTTTGCTGTAGACTTCCTTGTTGGATCTCTTTTGATGGATTCCATTTCTGTACTTTGATCCTAAGATTCCTCTCACAATTTTGCGTTCTCTTTTCTCCAGTTCTTCAAGGAGTCCTTTGTTGGCATTTAGAGACAGGGTTTCGGCTGCATATAGAACTACTGGCTTCAGAACTGTTTCATAGTGACGTATCTTGGTGTTTTGGGAAAGGCATTTTTTGTTGTAGATTGTGCGGGATGTTTGGTAGGCTATTTCCAGTTTGCGTACTCGTTCCTGAAGTGCTTCTTTGTCCAGTCCATTTTTCATGATGATCTCACCCAGGTATTTGAATTTGTCTACTCGGGTGATGTCCCCGTATTTTGTATGGAGTTTTGGTGGAGCCTCTTTGATGTTAGTTATTACTTCTGTTTTCTCAAACGATATCTGCAAACCAGTTTGTTCGGCAATTTCCTTTAAAATTTCAACTTGAGCTCTAGCGGTTTCTATGTCGTTTGAGAGAACAGCAATATCATCGGCAAATGCTAAGCAGTCTGTTGCGATCCCCTTGGATTTGGTTCCTATTCTCAATGGACTGTAGTTGGTTTCCTGTAATCTCACCCGCCAGGTTCTGATGATCTTTTCAAGAACACAGTTGAAGAGTATCGGGGATAGCCCATCACCTTGTCGGACACCTGTTTTGATGTTAAAGGAAGAGACATGCGTGGAACTTCACCTTGGATTTTGTATCGGTCAGGGTGGCTCTAATTAATGCCAGCAGTTTCAAATCAACTCCAAATTCATTTAAGATGTTTAGCAGGACTTCCCGGTCAATGGAGTCGTACGCTTTCTTAAAGTCCACAAAGACAGACACATACTGCTTGAACCTTACTGCACAATATCTGATGATCGTTTTGAGATTTTGGATCCGTTCAGCTGTTGAGCGACCTTTTCTGAACCCTCCTTGGTATTCACCTATTTGATGTTCGACTTGTGCTTCCAAACGCTCTAGGATGGCAAGTGATAAAATTTTGTAAGTCACGGGTAGCAAAGATATTCCTCTGTAGTTGTTGATGTTCTTCATGCTGCCTTTTTTGTGTAATGGATGGATCAAAGCTATTTTACAATCTTCGGGTAGGGTCTCCTTGTTACAAATTTCTTCTATTTGCTTTTTATTATTATTATTACGGTGAAGATGAGATCGAATAGAGCTGGAAATGGAAACGGAATGTCCATGGCCTTAACTAATGTACAGCTTCAGAACTTGTCTGGTGTGAAAATGGGAAACCACAGAAAATAATCTTCAGGGCTGCCATAGTGGGATTCGAACGCATCATTTTCCGAATTTAAACTCACAGATAAACTGATCAAATAGCGTATCCAACTCAGTGGGTCACTCCATAAAGAATGCAAGGTTGCTCAGTGGGAAGCAAAAATTTTATATCAGCAATGTGTCTAAATTAACTGATTGTCCAGCTCCTAGGCTGAAAAATCACGTTGAAACCTTCGGCTCAAAGAGTCCTGGGATCAATTTCCTGGCTTGAGGAAAAGGTGTTTACGTTTTTTCTAATGCACAGCTTTTCATTTACAACACAAATTGCAAACTATACTTCTGATCATCTCAGAAACACATAATAGACCAATAAACACCTTCATGTAGGATTTTGCACCGGAAGGGGAATCTGATCGTAAAAATTGGGTAAATCGACATATACAACAGAGTTCGCGCCTACGAATCTCTATAGTGTAGGAAAAGCCGCAAAGAAAGAAGAAGAAGAAGAAGAAGAAGAAGAAGAAGAAGAAGCTAGTATTCAATATGCAGCCAATGACATAACATGATTATGACAGAAGACATCTTTCCAATATAACTAGCTCGATTCTCCATCATTAAGAAGACAATTTAGAGAGATTTTCACTGATTGAGGCGTAATTTGCCCTGGGATTCACCCAACCTAGCCCCAATTGCTGGCAATAACGTCGATCGGGCCTAGAATTAATCTGTCACATAGCACCGAAGTCACGAATAGTAAGAAGCCTTTACCTTACACTTCTTCAAGGGCTTTCATGGCTAATCATATTTATATATAATAATAATGTTTCTGTTTAACTGAATTTAATAACTTTCCATAATGACTTTTACTGAATCTGATCAATGACGCCGTTTAGCACCACAGTAAATACATTCTGTAGGTTAGTTCAATGCTCAATGATTCGAGATTGACTATTTTTCACGGATAGTTTATTTTCGCCCCTCATCACAGATAACACGCGACTGCCCAGATTATCAGGTTTACCCCCTCCCCCCTCGTGAAGGTTTCCGGACACGGTGTTGTTGGTTTGCCTAACGGCGTAAGGTTCCCTGTGGAGCAGTATCATGAATAAATTCTGGGGCGCTCACTGTCAAGATATTTTAGAAGTCAAAATTCTGTACACTTATTTTTCAGTACTTACGACGTGTTGGTTTGTGTTTGGTACTATCTCATATTACCTACGGATAGAGGCATGATTTTTTCGCATTAACGATGAGCGCGACAGAAATATTTTGAAGCGATTTTGAGATTTTGAGATATCTTAACGAATCATATGATTCTGGTTAATAAATTAGTGATTTTGTTTTCGCGAATTACAGCGAATTAAAGCGACAAAGTCAGTTTAAAGCAAAATTTACTTATTTTGCGATAAGTGCGTAAACGCCGCAATATTCATTGAAATTGTATTCCAATATCACGTGTGTGAAGGGAAACATACGACAGAATAAGAATTTCTCGTTTCTGCAGAAGTATCTTTTCGTATTAATATTCTATAAAATACCTTAATAATCTGGCCGTATAGGGTGAAAGCTACGGCCACGTAGGGTGAAAGGGTAATTTGTTACGTAATGTTGGTGAGGGCTATATTATAGTTCTAATCAAGATTACATAAGGAATAATGAATGATTATCAATATTGTTTCTCTTAATTTATCTTTCACATAAATAATTCACAAATCTCACGAATTAAAATTTTTATGAATAATTTTAGGAAATGATTAACGCGAAATTAAAGCGATGTGATCAGTCGTATTTCGCGAAATAACGTGAAACGTTGTTTCGCGAAGCCGAACTTAAATTAATGAGGAAAAGATCATGCCCCTATCTATGCACATCAAAATTGACTCCCAAGCACCCTACAAGGTATCAGATCAAAATGCTTGTGTACGGTTGCTGAGGCCATACAGTGATCATTACTAATAATAATAATGCTATTTGCTTTACGTCCCACTAACTACTTTTACGGTTTTCGGAGACGCCGAGGTGCCGGAATTTTGTCCCGCAGGAGTTCTTTTACGTGCCAGTAAATCTACCGTCACGAGGCTGACGTATTTGAGCACCTTTAAATACCACCGGACTGAGCCAGGATCGAACCTGCCAAGTTGGGGCCAGAAGGCCAGCGCCTCAACCGTTTGAGCCACTCAGCCCGGCATTATTATTAATATTACTACAGTGCCCGTGTATTGTAGTTTGCGTGACACGCTTGCCACCGTACTCACATGTAAATGGCGAATGTTGCGTAACTGTGAGTGTGATTCGGAAAGGATTATGACAGCAGACACTACTATTTGTATTGACAAGCTACATCCTCTTAGTGTTTCTCTGCCAGTCCTGAATGGTGAAGATATTTGCTACGCCTCTGTTACGCGCTGTGTGGGAATTTGATGGGGATGACTTACCTGCAATAAAAAGCAGTAAAACCGGAATGCTCAGCAGGGTTACAGGCGACATGGTGATGGACTGTAGTCTAATGGTCGTACTGATTAAGAGCGCGACTCCATGGGTTGTAACACTAAACCACAGAGTACGCCCACCTTATCAGTTACTCCCCCGGTAGGACAGAATACAGGTCAATGATTACTGGCTCCAAATATTCAACGAAGCAGTTTCTTCTTTCGAAAAGCCCGGATGAATGGTAAAGGATAAATAATATACTCCCTACTATGTATAGTCTATTCATCGCTTTGAGAAAAAAGAAGAGTAAATATTGTCATCCGAGATTATACCTTATTTACTCATGCTCTTTATTGGACATATCATGACCGGGAACCATTCCAATCTCGGTCAACTATTCGTCAAAATAAGCATTTATGTCCAGGAGATCAAGATTGTTCTACAGACATTTGAAGCTCCCCCTATAGGCGGGGGCGGTAGTTTTGCATCCACGGTATGCCCTGCGTGCCATACGAGGTGAATGAAAGGGGAATCGGAAAGTTCTCGCCTTAGAAGCGTGGATTGACGACCACGGGAACCCTAGCTGAGCCATCATTTCTTCTACTTACTTGTACCGGTCACTTGACTCGTATCAATGTTCCCACCCGTTTGTACCAGCTGTAATTCTCGCTGCTTCCATGACTGTTGCATTTCGTTTATGAATAAGATATTGTGAGTCCATTGAGCTTTCACTTCCGTACAGCAATATCGGTCTGAAAACCAAGAGATGAGAGCTCGCTTTTTTCTTGTAGAATACTGCTGATCGCAACTGCTGGCTCACTGCATTAGTTTTAGTCCACCTGCATTCGATTGCATTTTTTATAACATCATGTTAGAATGATCAGTTCGTTCGAAATTCATATTCCATATTTAACATTTAGTCCGCTTAGGTTTCTGTCCATTTGACATAATTTTAGTCTTAGAAATGCCAACTTTCTTGCTGCACCTGTTTTTAAGGTCCTAGATCAGTAATCAAGATCAAGTAATCAGCGCAGTCTGCTATTAAAACTAAGTCGTTGGCACAAACCAAACTGTTTACTGTATTTTGCATTCGGGAAATAGTGGGTTAGAACCCCGCTGTCGGCAGCCCTGAACATTGTTTTCCGTGGTTCCCCATTTTCATACCAGGCAAATGCTGGGGCTGTGCCTTGTGTGGGTCGGTGGTAGAATGTCGGCCTAAGGATACGAAGATCGCGGGTTCGAATCCGACAAAAGTAGTCGGATTACTGAGAAGTGGAAGAAGTCCATTCGTCAATCCATGTCGTATGACGTCATCATGTAAAAGATCTCAAGTGATACATTGAAAATTTACCTATAGTAATAAAAAGTCAGCAATAGGTCACCTATTTCATTCCGGTTTCTCTGCCATCTGGCAGAACAAATGGCGCCATATCGAAGTGTGTGTACAAGGTAGCCGAAATTATTATTATTATTATTATTATTATTATTATTATTATTATTATTATTATTATTATTATTATTATTATTATTATTATTATTATTATTGCTGAGTTGTGTGGCTCAGACTGTTAAGTCGCTGTCTTGGCAGGTTCGATCCTGGCTCAGTCCGGTGGTATTTGAAGGTCCTCAAATACGTCAGCTTCGTGTCGGTAGATTTACTCTTGCGGGACTAAATTCCTGCACCTCAACGTCTCCGAAAACCCTGAAAGTAGTTAGTGGGACGTAAAGTCAATAACATTATTATTATTATTATTATTATTATTGGGACGATGACCTTCGATGTTAGATCCCTTAAAACAACAAGCAATTACAAGCATTATTATTATTATTATTATTATTATTATTATTATTATTATTATTATTATTATTATTGTTGTTGTTGTTACGGAATTTTATGCGGTTTTCGAAGGGAAAGAAGCGTAAGGGGTGAGTGGCTGGACAAAGTAAAAAATTAAAGTTCAAGAAACCCTATTAAAATTTGAGAAATTTTCATTTTCTTTCTTTTCACACCAACATAACAATATAACCAATAAGAAGAGAGCAAAAGTTCAGGCAACGACAAGTAGACCTTTAGGCTAAAAAGAAATATACAAATTTGTTGATACAAACTCCAAAGGAAAGCTCGTCAGGTCTTGAACAAGGGGAGCACGAAAGCTCAGAGATCACCCCCAAGAAGTAGATTAACGGATAAGAGAAATTCACTTTACGTGAGCAAGGAAGCTCTACAGAATTACACATCCAAAATTTGACTTTACACACCGTTACATAAGGAGTTTAGATTAAGTTGTACAGTAGTAGAAAAGGTACGTTAAATACCACTCAAGAAATGAGCAGTAGCTTCTGATAAACTTTGCAAGATGGGTCTCAAACCCAGTAGTTACATTTACAAAATATTGCCAGTGTCTTGAAGCCAGGAGTCCATTTAACAAAGTTACAATGATGTCCACAAATGGGCTAGAAGGTTACATTATAATTTGAAAGATAAAAACCCGTTGTTTGAAAAATATAAGTACACTCGTTATTTACAGGACAGGGGAGTACGCAAGAGATAGGATCTAACGATCCATAGGATCAGGATCAGAAGTATTGAAGAAGGCCCACGCTACACGTCCGCAGAAATAGAGAAGAAGGAACCAGAAAGGTTAAATTTTACCAAAGGGACGAAAACCAAAATGAATGGAGGGAAAACTGTAGCACTCCAGAGATAATTCACATACTACCTTATTGGGCATAAGGGTCGACGAAGCAGAGGCTAATCCACACTACCTCTGTGACTAAGTCATGAAAAAAGTAACCGAAACGAACAAATAAAATTTAATGTTTGGAAAGAATATCAGTCACCAAATTTAAGTTGAGAGTAGGTTTAAGGAGGTTACATCACTCGTGCTTCCTACTAAATCCCAACAGGGCAAAATTCAAAGTCCGAGGACGGAGAACGGAGGCCTACAGGAATTCAAAGATTACAAAAAAAAAAAAAAAAAAAAAAAAAAAAAAAAAAAAAAAAAACCACTGCATTTAAAATTAAAAAATGATTAGAAACGGAAGATTACATAATAAAAAGGGGTCGTGGATATTTTCCCTAAGTTTCCCTAAGTACACATGTAGATAAATCGCATAGTTGGTATTCTACGTACCTTATTACAGTTTTCTAACGCCGGCCAGTCCTCTATCTTCATCGCTTTCCCTTTTAAAGGAACTCTTCCCCTCAGTCGCACAATACAAACTTCACTGCCGCCAAAGTCCGACTCGTTGGCTGAACGGTCAGCGTACTGGCCTTCGGTTCAGAGGGTCCCGGGTTCGATTCCCGGCCGGGTCGGGGATTTTAACCTTAATTGGTTAATTCCAATGGCACGGGGGCTGGGTGTATGTGTTGTCTTCATCATCATTCCATCCTCATCATGACGCGCAGGTCGCCTACGGGAGTCAAATAGAAAGACCTGCACCTGGCGAGCCGAACCCGTTCTGGGATATCCCGGCACTAAAAGCCATACGACATTTCATTTTTTACTGCCGCCAAACAAGGTCAAGAATACAGCAAAACCCGCCCTTTAAACAGCTACCGAGCCAAACTTATGAAAAGGAAAAAAGAAGAGAAGACGTGTTTGGAGGCTGGGTTTTTAGGACAGAGGCAATATGATTGCAGGACCACTTTACAGTAGGGATGGCAACACACAAAGAAAAGAATACAGACTACATGTTCAAACTTAACAACAAAAACTTTCTTTATATTAAGTAAAGTCTTTGAATACTAGGCTGCGCTAGTAAATCACCAGTAGAGTTTAACCTTCTTCTTTCAGAGAGTTCATGAGTATTGAAGTAGATTCCACTACAGTAGAGTTAGCAAGCGATTTGAACAGCCGGAGAGGCCCAATTCATGGTTCCATTATTATTATTATTATTATTATTATTATTATTATTATTATTATTATTATTATTATTATTATTATTTCTGGCTCAATGGATGAGAGTAGTCAGCGTCCCGGTGTTCTTTTCTCACGACCCTGAGTTCGGTTCTCGGTCCTATGGGCAGATGAAATTGTTAATTCCTGTAGCTCGAGGACTAGGTGTTTGTGCTATCCGCAACATTCCGGCCACTCATGCATCACGCACAACACTATGCTCTACCACACTACTGCAAAGTTTTCCATACACGAAAGATACCACCTATCATCGCTTGAGAGATTGAGATACGAGTGGTGGAGAAAAATTATATTCAGAGCAATGAATTTGGTACAAATTGGGTCAGTCGTGCTGCAGTATCATTTTTTTGACTTAATGAAGAATGCAATGGCAAACGACCCCACACTTCATATTGCTGTAATGCCTCAATATAGCGGTGCCATCGTGTTTTATACTTTCCCTATAACCACATAAACTTCGGTGGCGCTGTTTGATGATCCCACCAGCCTCCAGCCTAACGCTTTAACGTCCTTACAGACAGACAGACAGACAGACAGACAGACAGACAGACAGACAGACAGACAGACAGACAGACAGACAGACAGACATTTTTCTGTCTAGAGTTATGTCGTTATGACGGTTCATAACAGAAATCAATCTTGTCACTTTAAATTTTGTGATCACAGTATGCATAATAAAACGTTTCTGTCGGTAGATTAAAAAAATAAATAAAAGGAAAATAACATGAAATGATCATTTTTATAATCAATTAATTTTATTCACATTTTCATAACACAAATTAATGCTAGAAAAAGTATAACTGCATAATCATCAGATGTATCTCTGTGAGCGCCGTAAGTTTATCTTCCATCCTTTAAATCAAATTTAATATCTAAATTGTAGTAATAGTAGATTTAAAAATCAATTATTCTTCATGGGAAACAATCCTTCCTGTAATCAATAATTTAGGGTGAAAATAGCTAGAATTGCGATAATTTTAGGAGAGGAAGCACGGTGCTTTTCTTGTCTTCACAGTATATATGTGTTGTATCACCAATTCTAATTTGCATCATTCACTCACTCAGGTTAGATATGTGAATTTTATTATGTTTCTATTTTTATCATCATTAGTCGTTCTGCTTATTGCTGAGCGTCGTGACGTAGTTTTCTTTATCATTTAAATGTTGCACCCCTGACAGTTTTCTTAACGTAATCTGAAGAGGTAGCCCAGCGATCTTCTTCGCTAGATCTAACCATCTACTAGCTATTCTTTCTCGTGGTCTACTGGTTTCAACTTCCTGTTTCATAGGACTGAAGACAATTTTGGGAGAGATTAGTCCACATCTGCCCAGTAATGTCATCCGATATAATATTTTATTATGTACTAAGTGTAGTACCCGGCGTTGCCCGAATAGTTTTGGACTGTTTACCTTTAAGATTTATATTACCAGTTAGTTATGTGGGAAGTGATTCTTTTGTATAATTCCTTATGGAGATGATGATTGATATTTTTTACGATTTATTGTGTAATTTTAGAGTTATTTAGATGTGTTTGATTTCAAGTGTTAGATTATTTAATTTTCGAGTAAAAATTTGTCTTTCATAAGTGATAAGTATAAGTATTTACCTGTCGAGCTATGTGTACGTAGTTTGATTCAACGATTCCAGCTCTCATTGAGACTGCCACCAATCAGCTTTGCGACCCCTTATCTCAATGTCGATGGGGCTGAACATGGACTTCAACGGCATCCGGAGTGTCATTATTCACCACAGCAACTCCGAAGACCATGGACTGGACATTAAATTTGTCGTTGTCTATTATTTTTATATTTCACCCCTTTCTGCGTTTTTTATAATTCACCCCTGCACCTAGCGATTTCTAGGGGCATCTTACCCCCATAGCACTTTCTTCCAGATAGTAAGACATATGTATACCAAGTTTGATTACACGATTCCATCTGTCATTGAGACTGTCACCAATCAGCTTTGCGAGCCCCAAGCGGTGGATTTAATATCGGTCATTTTAGACTATTTACTTTTAAGCTCCTCTTAGCCCCCCGTCCCAATGGAGGCCGAACGTGGACTTAGCCGGTATCCAGAGCGACACAGTTCTTCTCAGCGACACATAAACAATGGATTGGGCATTAATATAGGTCATTTTCCATTATTTTTACATGGCATTCCCTTCTTTCCCATTCCCATTGGGATGTTTCCTCTCCATAGTATTTTTTTCCAGATGGTAAGTCATATGTGTACCAAGTTTCGTCAAGAGCTATTCTGGATCATATCCCCATACATCCATGATATGGTTATTTTTACATCCATTTTCACCCCTTCTCAACCTCCATACTGACTGGGGCTGAAATACGACTGAACCATCCAGAGTGACATAATTCAATTCAGCGATCTCCTCTTCGATATTAATACCAGTCTTTTCGTTTATTTTTATATTTCGCCCCCTCCCCTAGGAGTGCTAGGGGTGTTTCACTTCAACAGCATTATTTTCAGATTGTAAGTCATATGTGTACCAATTTTGTATGAGGGCTATATTGGAAGAAGCACACATCCATAATTTCTATCATTTTAGACATTTTCTTTTCCACCCCTTATCTCAATGTCGATGGGGGCTGAACATGGACTTCAACAACATCCGGAGTCTCATTATTCACCTCAGCAACTCCGAAGACTGTGGAATGTACATTAATATCTGTCGTTGTCTATTATTTTTATATTTCACCCCTTTTCCTGCATTTTTATAATTCACCCCTGCACCTAGGGATTCTAAGGGTATCATACCCCCTTAGCAATTTCTTACAGATAGTAAGTCATATGTGTACAAAGTTTGATCGAGAGGTACACACACATACCTCCTTAGACTAGGTCAATTTGGACATTTTCTTTTCTTCACCCGCTCTCACCCCCCCCCCCCCGCCGGTTGCAACTAAACTTTATCTTAAACGGTGTCCAGAGTGTCACTGTTCATCTCAGCGACTCCGAAAACTACGGATTCGTTAATATTTTCGATTTTTATACCTCACACCCCCCTAAAAGTGATCGGTTAGTGTCCTGATGATAAGTCATATGTGTACCATGTTTGGCAGAAATCGCTCCAGTAGTCCTGAAAATTATGGTTCGAGAGTAATATCGGTTGTTTTTAGTTATATTTACATTTCACCCTATTCCTGGGGGTTCTAGGGGTGTCTTGCCTCAACAATATTTGTACCAAATTTAGTTGACAGTTATGCTGGAAATTACACACATACATCCATAACTCGGTCAGGTTAGTCATTTTATTTTTTTCACCCTTCCTTATCCCTATGCCAAAGGGGGCTGAACCTGGACTTTAAACAATCTGAAGTGTCACTTTTAATCTCAGTGACTCCTGAAAATTTGGATTTGACGCTTTTACGAAAACGATGGATTCGACAGTATTTTCGATTTTTTTATTTACCACTCCCCCTTCGCCCCCAAACCCAAAGGGAACTGAGCTTTAAAAACATCCGGGGTGTCACTATTCATGTCAGCGGCCCCGAAAGCTATGGAATTTGATATTATTTTCGATTATTTTTATACCTATTCCCCCCTGAACTCCCACACCTAAGGGGGCTAGGGATGGCTTACACCAACAGTGCTCGTCTTCGGATAACAAGTGATAAGTGTACAAAGTTTGGTTTAAAATACTTCAGTGATTTACGTCGTAGGAGGAGATGTGTCATTTATACACACACACATATCCATTTTTATATATAGATAGATTATTTTAAATGAGGTAATATTCCCAAAGGCGGTAACTTTTCCCAATAGGCGCGAAAACGTTATAAAGGCTTGTACTTGTAATTTCTTTTTTCATAATCTGTAAATCACCTTTTAATGTGTTTTCAAAACGCGATAAAATGTGCGGTTAGGGCCGTGCAGCTGTGAACTTGCATTCGTGAGATAGTGAGTTTGAACCTGACTGACGGCAGCCCTGGAAGTGGTTTTCAGTGGTTTCCCATTTTCAAAACAGGCAAATGCTGAGACTGTACCTTAATTAAGACCATGACTGCTTCCTTCCTACTCCTAGCCCTTTTCTGTCCCGTCGTCGCCGTAAGAACTATCAGTGTCAGTGCGACGTAAAGTCAATTGTGAATAAATAAATAAATAAATAAATAAATAAATAAATAAATAAATAAATAGAGGGAAAGCGACTAATGCCAAGTGGGCAAGACTCGTCAGAAAAGACCTTCAAGAATTGGACATTGCTCCCAGTGAAATTTATGACAGGAATAGGTACAGAACGTTGATCAGAACATCAAACTCTCTCCAGTCACTAACAGAAAAAACAGTACGTCCGGGAGGAGGTGTGAAATGGGCCCAGGAGCGAAAAGACTTTCACAGTGCAAGGATGAAGGAGTACTGGTCAAAGAAGAAAGCTGCTAGAGATAAGAACCACGTGGTCCATAGCAGGCCCAAACGGAACTAAAAAAATAAATAAATATAAATACATGTGAAATTTCCTCATAACGCAAAATTTATACTAAAACGTTAGAAGTTAAAGAGATGTTTTTTCGAATAAATCTCTAATATTACTTTAAATTATTTTTCTAGAAACTTAAACCGAGTAGTTTGTGCACCCTTGGACTGCCTGAAAATGCTGTGGGCTGTTAAGCTCAGATATCTAGAGTTTTCCCAAAGTAGTTCTGTAACGAAGGTGAAGAAGGATATTTCAGTATATACAATTTGATATTGTAAGTAATAAGAGATCACGAGTGACAGAAGGAAATATTCAGGTATGTTCTAATATTTCCTTCAACACTGATTCACAAACATGACTGCAGTTATTTTGTCTATTTTTCTTATGATGCTAATTTTTCATCAAAACTATTTTTTCTATTATGCTTCAGCCTATATCATTTTAAAATGAATGTACCGTGCCGTTTTCATGTGTGACATATGCTACAGCGCGAACAAAACCAACTAGCACGAGGTCCAGAAACATGGCGCCGGAGCAGTTTAGGCGAGGACTGGTTTATAAACGTCGAATACGCAATGAAGTGATTGTGAAGAAAGGACTTTACTTTCATCTCTAAGCGGAGAAAACGTGTATGTATGTGTAAATACTGTTAGAATTAAGTCAAATGTAAAATGTAGAATGTATGAAAACAAGACGAAACCAAAGATTGAACACATAGGGTAATGTTACGGAGTATAAAATATCGATATTTGTTAACAAGAACGGTAGCGACATCTAGATGTCAGTAGATGTAAGTAAACACCTAAGATAGAGTTCCACATCTAGTATCTAATTTTGTTATTCTATGATTTGTGCAGAACGTTAAAAGTATTCTTGTTAATTGTTAATGTCAATGTGATGGTAGTATGGAAATGATACGTAAAAATTAGAAATTGTACGCAAAGGAAGTTAATAGGGAATATATATGCAGTTAAGCAAATGCACCTGGCCTAAAATGACGGTGATACGCTTATGATTGTATAAAGGCCAAGCCATTACAGAAGGAGCAGTACGATATATAATAGAGATTGTCCGTATCGTAAATAACTTCGTATAATTAGAAGTAAATGCGTAATTGATTTACTAGTGGCTCTGTGTGTTGTCAAAGAACTAATATTAACCTTTTTCAGGTGTAATCTGCATGAGTCTAAAAGGAAGTACTAAATCAAAGGAGAATATGGAGTGGTAAATTATGTACAAGTAGGTCCAGCTGAAACGATGGAGTGGTTACCGGGATGGATAACTTAAGCCAGTGATTCATATAACCCTGGCCATTCAAATCAGTAACTGTTTTCCATTATAATGATGTCTTTTTACTGTGTGTACTTTATTTGATGCAACATTCATTTGTATTTTATTTTAGTTATTAGTTTATTTAATGTAGGTAGTAGTGTATATGTAGTACATGTCCTGAAGTAGTTCGCCAAAACGTAATAGTAATTACACCTTGAGCGGCGTGATATTATGTTATTTGGTATATAGGAATTCTCATATGCGTTTGGCGACTCGGCATTCGAAATGATACGATACCATGCGGGAGATTGAATGGTTATGTTAGTAGATAACTCCGACATCGCTTATATTATGTTGTAGTGCCGTAATTACTGGGAAAACATGAGCCTATGTATACATATGTAACAACATCAACATAGAATCAGCATATTTATCGCGAAGCTAACCTTGGTATTGCAGGTAAGTGATACAAATGTAGTAATGTTGTGAGTAATGACACTGGTGTGAATCAACGTGAGATAATAATAATAATAATAATAATAATAATAATAATAATAATAATAATAATGATGAAGGTGTGAATGTCAGATATATTAAGTACCTGCGATTATGGTGGTCATTATGTTGATGAATAATTCAAGTGTATTAAGTGCATGTGATGGTAATAGTTATTATGATGATGAATAATAAAACGTGGGGATGATATCGTGATGTGCCACCGATGTGTGGGTTAGCTCACATAAAATTTAGTGGTTGAAATAATGAAGAGTGCTGTGCTGTGTGGATTATTTAATAAGATGGGAGGTGACAATGAAGATTTATCTTGATATCGCCACGTGGAACGTATTATTTAATTGCTTTATGCCAGTGTGAAGTTAGATAAAGCAAAAAGAGGTGTATCACTCGTATATAAGCAAATGCTGAAACTGTAATGCCCTAGTATAAGATGATGTTAAGGTTATAATGCTCTTACATGAGTGAATGCTGGGATCGTAATGTTGATATGTAAGTGTAGGCTAAGATGGTAAGGCGGATGATTATTTATTGCAATCAGATGTCGATCACAATTGTCCTATCGATTATCGTTGCGTTTCGGATGTCATATTCAAAATCTATGTCAGTCATTAGGGTTTTTAGTCGGTATGACGGCGACGTGTTCGAGGCGTGCATAAAGCTTACCACGCGTACAGCTTCGAGGATATATGACGTGATATTAATAAGTTAGATGCTTTACTTCATGGACATGGTAGTTTAATAGATGTAGTAGAGATGTCGTATGTGATTTTATTAACATTTAAGTGTATATATTCTTGTCCTTATGTATATTATCTTTGATTATTTATTTTATGCATTAGCATTAAGGTAACATGATCCTTGAAGGTATGCGCGAGGGTGGACGTGTAATTATTGTCGCGTTGAGGCGAACCTCATCAGGACGTACGAGTTAGTTAAGGTGGTGATGATTATTTATTTTAATTAGGTTAGGCATCACATATAAAAAGACATTATTATCAGCTGAATTTGACATGAACGAAATTCTCCTATTGAAAATCTGACATCAAATCAAAACTGAAGGAATAAGAATACCTAAACTTGTAGAATAAAAGAAAGAACACAGTCATTATGGTAATTTTTCAGGTTTAGGCACGCTAATGAATAAATATAGATTAAGGTTCGGAATTTCAAATAGCTATTATAAAATGAGGAATGATCAATTTGAAATCACTGCATTATGTTGAATCGGGTATAAATTAATTCAATTACGACAGCCGTTTTATGTCATTACCAATTTGTTCTTCGGTAATATTTATAATCTGGGTTATATTTTGGTTTCGTCTTAACTAGTAGGATCATTTAAATTAATAAATATAATCCGATCCAGAATATCTCCATCTTTTCATTATAAAATGGATATACATGGCCTTACTTATAAAATTAATTCAAATTCCAAGATTATATTTGGTATAATCAATTTTAATTCAAGACAAGGTCTCGATTATTATAAGCATATCATAAATTATGAAAATAGGTGATGCAAACACAACAACAACGATTGGCTTAAAAACACTAAAGGAATTTGAAAATAAGCCGCCCGATAGGATTCGGAATCCAATTTTCCACCGTTGATGCGATTTTTATTCATCGGAACATATTAGCTAGCTGAGGCACATACAAAGTCCTGTGATCCTGTGAAATAGCCCCACAACAATAAAAGAACCCGTCAAGACTCTGGGTGTAGAGTGTTCCCAGTTGTAACCTATGGGGCAGCGCCACGTGGAGGGTGCAGTACAATTGTATTATACTTATCAAATTTTTATTTTAGTGTTCACTCTATGCGTGGGGCTCGCCGAAATTTTTCGGTAATTGCGAATTCCTAGGTTAATTCCATTCTTGTTTTTTATTCTTCCGTATTTTCATTAGTATTATAATTATACGAAAAATTCAATTATGCCACAGAAATCAACGTTCTTAAATTCTGTTTTCCAATAATACCCAAGCGTATGTTGTGTACTGTACAATACACAGGTAAATACGCAGTAATGTAGTGGTAGCCTTCCATCTGTTAATTCGTTTGACTTCTTTCAATAATAGCCTGTTCTTGTTGTTTATAGGCACTTTCTTCCTTACTATTTTAGTCCGTTGGTAGTTTAGTCCCTTCCTCAGTTTCTTACGGATTTATTTTTGGCACCTAAGAAAATTCGTCCAGACTAATTCCATCCATTAAAATTTGGCCATAGTGATTTTCAGTCAGATCATGCAAGCAAGAGATACCGAAATCATGTGGAAAGAGAATTCATTAATCCTTTTTATTAGTACAGAACAGCCTTTGGATCACCTCCTGAGGCAAGTTCGCTCACAGGTGTTGCAGCTGTTCTTTCAGATCCCGCAGGTTGGTACTGGGACAGAGTCCCCTTTCAAAGTCATCCCACACCTGTTCAATGATGGAGAGGTACGGAGATCCTGCTGGCCACGGGAGGACCTCAGCATGCTCTAGGCAGTCCATAGATACACGTGCTGTGTGTGGACGTGCATTATCTTGTTGGAACACTGTCCCAGGCGCTGTGCCATAAGGGGTAGGACGTGCGGACGCAGAATGTCTGTGAAATATCGCTGTGTCTTCAAAGTCTGCCGAAGCAGTATTAGAGATGACCTGAACGCATATGCTATGGCTCCACACCATGATACCAGGCATTACGCCAGTGTGTCTTTCCACAATATGGGGAGGATCTGCTCTCTGACCTCGACGCCGTCAAACCTACACACGATGGTCATCGGAGGTTATGGAGAAGTGTGACTCATCATTGAACATGATGCGACGCCAGTCGTCCTCTGTCCGTGCTACCCGGGAAATGCACCATACCAAACGCAGGCGTTGGTGTTATGGTGTCAATGGCAACCGACGCATGGGATGATAGGACCCCAATCCGGCGGATGCGAGTCGTCGAGACACTGTGCGGGAACTCAAATACTGTTGTAGAGTCTCCAGTACATGTTCGCGGATGGCGGGTGCCGAAGTTATGGGATCTCACAACGCTTGGTGCACCATACGACGGTTCTCCCTCGGGGTGGTGTTTCGTGGTCGACCCGAACCTGCACGACGTGATTGGGTGCCTTCGTGTACTCATGAGTCCAATATCGGGCCACTGTGACATCTGAATGGCCCACATGCCTGGCAATTGCAGGATACGACCAACCGGCCTCATGCAGTCCCACAATGCGGCCTATGTTAAATGCTGTCAATTGAAGGATAGGCTGTCTAACACGTCTGCGAGGCATCGCGGGTGGGGTGCTTCATACTGTACGTAGTCCTCTATGCACGTCTTGCTTAACTGTCTGACTTACAGCAGTTGACTGGTAACAACGTATCAACGAATGCACTCTGATGGGCGTTCTACACATTACAGATCCTTGTAAATCTGGTCATTTAATCACACATCAATGTATGCATGTATACCGAAATGGGATAATATTGGACTATTCCTCATGGGTGCTAAACATTTTTTGACCGGCACTGTACGTATGTCGTTTCGAGATACGTGGGAAAATCAATAACAGTATCATCCAAGTCATCGAATAGGTGATCGAGTGTTTGTAAAGGATTTTCAGTAGGTATGAAATGTAATAACATTAACTACAACAATTATTTCTCAACATATTTCAGATATGTCTGCCTTAATCCACGATGTACAACTTGTCTCCAAACGGCTTCTTCAACGAGAAATAAACACAGGCTTTCTAGAATTACCTCGAAGGCATTCCTTAAAGCAAATAGGCATACAATACCGATTTCAAAGTCACACATTCCATTTGATGGATGTAAGGGGAAGTTGGTTTTTAAATAAAGGTTTTCAACCGCTGATATATTAGCTCATGTTTATCTAGAGATTTTCTAACAGTCAGTACAAATACTAGTGTAAATACATAATCCATATATATATGCCCTGAATGATAAGGAGCTGTAAAAACTGTCTATGGACAGCTCTGAACGTTCCATCGGAGAATATTCTTTCACATATTGCAAATAATTTCATGTTGTTCACAGCAGAAAATATTAGTGTTGTATGAAAGAAGAGACGGTTAGTAGTAAATATTACAATCCTATTAGGATCATTGATACCACTATCGTGGAGAAGAAATTGTTCATCTGATTTAGTCATTGAATAAGGATGAATTATTGTTACGTCCTCTAAATTAGCGGGAATGGGACGTTTCATCCTGTTTTGTTTCAGGTTTATAAACCGTTCCACATCATCCTTTTACGGTGTTTTTACTAGTACTTTCCCATTACGAATATGCGATGTACCTTGTCGCTTCATATTGCTGGGATTACTATTACGAGAACCTCTTGCTTTTCGTTTGGTATTTTGAACAACTTCCTTTGCTCCATCTGGCGGTTACGCATTTTAATTCAAATTGCGGTTGGAGGTGATGATATTGTCAATATCCACATTCGTTATGCAACTTGCATTGCGTGCCGATTTGTCTTCGCAACGCCAGTATTTTCTTCTACGATTTCTGTTGTAAGAGTGATGCTGATAGCAGTATTCCTTATTTGAGAGTAGTGTTTGATTCCTCTTCGACATTTCAATCCTCGAAGCTATTGAATGGGGTAAAACTAATGAAATTTACTAACAATAATGACATTTTCTAACAACGTTCTAAATGTAACGATCTCTATTCATAGTTATAAAAGTAACAATATATTCCTCCTTATTATGAAAAGTTATTTTCTTAGTATACAAACAGATCGTGGTCAAAGGACAACGCAAAGAGCTATGGGAAACATAATGAAGGGACAAACGTTGATGATGGACAGGTATTGTATCGGATAAACATTGATATTCGACAAAAAATGTATCGGAACAAACGCGAAGTGCACCTTAATTAAGGCCACGGCCACTTTCTTCCCATTCCTAAGCCTTTCCTCTCCCATCGTCGCCACAAGACTTACCTGTGTCGATGCGACGTAAAGTAAAGAAAAGAGAAAGAAAAACCATGAAGTGGACCAGCGTTTGAGGACATATGAGCTCTGGACGAAAGTTATTGAGTTAACCGAGCGAGTTGGCCGTGGAGTGAGGGTCATGCAGCTGTGAAATTGCATTCGGGAGATAGTGGGTTCGAATCCCACTGTCGGCAGCCCTGAAGAGGGTTTTCCCACGGTTTCCCATTTTGACGCTAGGCTAATGCTGGGGCTTTACCTTAATTAAGGTCAGGGCCATTATTCCCCAATCCTAGCCCTTTCCCATCTTTCCGTCGCCGGAAACCTTCGCTGAGTTAGTGCCACGTTAAATAGGTAACAAGAAGCTGCCTGAAACCTTCTTGCTTGACCAGGTGGCAATAATACAGTGGTCAGTTGTGTACAGCATCGTTTCCGATCACATCTAAAATGGATAACTGGTTGGAAGTCTGAAAGAGAAACAGGAAGTAACAATAAAGTAAATCTGTGTTCCGTAAACGTCAGACTCAGGTGGTCATTCAGTTACACGTCAGATGTGTCAATCCGATAAAGTTGAAGATAGACGTTTGAAAGGGAATCAGCGAGTTAGAAAATCGGAAGCTGGTGTTGAGTGAACGTGAAACTCAACAAGTCATTCAACTTCTGATGATGTGCGTCAATCCGACAGAGTTAATCACCGTAAAGAAAATTAAGTACGTCTATAATTACATGAAATTTGGATTTTCATGTACAGGTGACAAGGTCTGTCCAAGATCCCAGTGTGTTATTAGTGGTGACACCCTTGCTGACAGCGGTCTGAATCCTTCTCTTTTCAAACGCCATTTAGAAACTAAACACTCCACCCACGTATACAAGCGTTCCGGTTGTTTACACGAAAAGCATACAACTGGAAAAAAATATTTAACTTCTTTCCTGCCTGTTGAAAATAGTGACAATGAGAATGCCCTCGAATCGTCTTATCGCGTTAATTACAGAATTCCTAAAACTGCGAAACATCATTCGATCACAGAAGTTTTAGTGTAACGCTGTGAATGCTTGAAGAATCCTCCGCAAAGAAAGTTGATATGGAGCCATTGTTCGACAACTTGATCAACCGCCAGATTACCAACATGGCAAACTATGTTGAAAATTAAATTTAGGAAAGAGCTCGCAGCAGTCGAGTTTTTTTTGTTTTTTTTGCTATTCAACTCAATGAATCAACTGATGTTGCCAGTTTAACCCTTTTGCTATTTTTCGGCCGCTATATTAATTGGAAGTCTGAACCTTAAAAGAGAGAAAAACCGGGAAAGATATTTTTAAGTGAATCGATGTGTTATTTCCTGGAAATACTATAGACTGGCGCTGGGTAGACAGTTTTTCAGATGATGCGAAATCTATGACAGGGTGTTAATGGGTTTGTTGCAAGAGTGAAGTCAGTGGCGCCAGATGCTTCTCGGACACATTGTTTCATTCCTAAATAGGCTACTGTTTCCAAAGGCATTCCCGATGGATTGAAATCTGTGCTGGACGATGTCGTTAAAATTGTTAATTTTTTTGAAGGCTCGTCCTACAAATCCCCGCATTTTTGCAGTGCTTTTTGAGGAAATGGGAAGCGCTTATAACGGTTTATTGTCTCAAACTGAAGTTAGGTGGCTATATCTGGGTAGAACTTTTCCAGATTGTTTAAGATTAAAGATGAAGTTTACCGGGTGAGTTGGCCGTGGGGTTAGGGCCGCGCGGCTGTGAGCTTGTATCCGGGAGATAGTGGGTTCGAATCCCACTGTTGGTAGCCCTAAATATGGTTTTCCGTGGTTTTCCGTGTTCACACCAGGCAAATGCTGGGGCTGTACCTTAATTAAGGCCACAGCCGCTTCTTCCAACTCCAAGGCCTTTCCTAACCCATCGTCGCCATACGACCTATCTGTGTCGGTGCGACGTACAGCCACTAGCAAAAAAAAAAAAAAAAAAGGATGAAGTTCATGTTTTACTCATCAACCTTCACAAATCAAAGTGCTTACCTTTTCCATCAACAAATTTGTGCGAGAAATCTTTTAATTCAAATACCTATATATAAAATAAATGCATAAATACTGTGCTGCAAATGATTCGAGACTGGTTCGTGACTGGAAAGCTATGTGGTACCCCAGGAAGCAGGGGCTTCCTTCTCACTGAATTTCACGGAAGAGGTGACGAACTCTGTAATGCAAACTTGTTGGATAAGAGACAAGTTTAAAATATTTCAACTAGGCCTATCAGTTCTGTAACAATGTAACTTAAGTCGTAACTAAAGGTCATTAAATCTTTTGCTCTGAATTAAATTGTGCGCATATCTATTGATAAGTCAGCGGTTTGCGCAATTCAGATATTTGTGACAGTGATCGCAAGTCGAAGAAGTTATGGGACCACTGCTCTATGCAAATACAGTTTTACTGTAATTTCACCTTAATATTATTTAAAGACCTATTGATCAGAGTTAATTCAAATTAAATATTTTTAATGCGCTATAAAATGCTGCAATACAAATTGAAAACACTACAACATTCAAAAATACCAATCAAAATACTAAAAATCACCTCACCTAATTAGTCGTAGTTTCTTGATAAGGATGTAAAATTTGCTTACATTTCGTGGAAAAGCACTTTATCCTAACACTCAAGATAATTTAGGCTGGAGAAAGGTACATAAATTCTTACGGGAAATGAGATTCAACTAATGTTATACAGCCTACAATCTAATTCTCCAAACAAAACGTCTTGTCGATTAAGTAGAGGTCCGCCTCTGTGGCGTAGTCGTTAGTGTGATTAGCTGCCATCCCCAGAGGTCCGGGTTCGATTCCCGGATCTGCCACGAAATTTGAAAAGTGTTACGAGGGCTGGAACGGGGTCCACTCAGCCTCGGGAGGTCAACTGAGTAGAGGTGGATTCGATTCCCACCTCAGCCATCCTAGAAGTGGTTTTCCGTGGTTTCCCACTTCTCCTCCAGGCAAATGCTGGGATGGTACCTAACTTAAGCCCACGGCCGCTTCCTTCCCTCTTCCTTGCCTGTCCCATCCAGTCATCCCATCCCTCCACAAGGCCCCTGTTGAGCACAGCAGGTGAGGCCGCCTGGGCGAGGTACTGGTCATTCTCCTTAGTTATATCCCCCGACCCAATGTCTGAAGCTCCAGTACACTGCCCTGATGCGGTAGAGGTGGGATCCCTCACCGAGTCCGAGGGAAAAACCAAGCCGGAGGGTAAGCAGATTAAGATTAAGTAGAGACATAATGAAAACGAAAATAAAATCAAATTCTTTAGGATATCTAATTCGGAGGTCTTCGATTATTATTTAGTATATTTTTCAAAGTACTTCTTGAACTGAACTGTCAAGAAAATGTCACTTACACTGATGAACGACAGAATATCAAAGGATATTCCTGTCTGTGTTACAGAGCATAGTACTTGGCTCAGTGTTCATTAAATGCTACTGAAACATTAACCCCTCCCTCATGGCATTACAGCCCTTGAAGGGCGTTGGTCTCCCAAGCGACTGCTGCTCAGCCCGAAGGCCCTGAAGATTACGAGGTGTCGTGTAATCAGCACGACAAATCCTCTCGGCGTTAATCTTGGCTTTTTAGACCGCGGCCGCTATCTCACCGTCAGATAGCTTCTCAATTATAATCACGTAGGCTGAGTGGACCTCGAACCAGCCCTCAGGTCCAGGTAAAAATCCCTGACCTGGCCGGGAATCGAACCCGGGGCCTCCAGGTAACAGGCAGGCACGCTACCCCTACACCACGGAGACGGCACTGAAACATTAACGTACCTTAAATACGAGGGATCCCACGCACTCTTGGATCGATCGTGTTTCATTTCGACATCTGACGTGACTGCACGATAATAAAACACTGACGTCAGTGTAAAATATAGTACAATTACGCAATCGTTATTCAATGCATATTGTTTAAAATCAGCAAGCCTTTGCGTAGACCTCATTCGATATACGTAACACACAAACATTTATCCGGCGAAGGAATTGAATATTCTAAGATGGACATTTTAGAACGAACAGTTCTCGCAGAACCAGGAAATATCTATTACATTACATTACGTACGCCTCTATGGTGTAGTGGTTAGTGTGATTAGCTGCCACCCCTGGAGGCCCGCGTTCGATTCCCGGCTCTGCCACGAAATTTGAAAAGTGGTACGAGGGCTGAAACGGGGTCCACTCAGCCTCGGGAGGTCAACTGAGTAGAGGTGGGTTCGATTGCCACCTCAGCCATCCTGGAATTGGTTTTCCGTGGTTTACCACGTCTCCTCCAGGCATATGCCGGGATGGTACGTAACTTAAGACCACGGCTGCTTCCTTCCCACTTCGTTGTCTATCCCTTCCAATCTTCCCATCCCCCACAAGGCCCCTGTTCAGCATAGCAGGTGAGGCCGCCTGGACGAGGCACTGGTCATCCTTCCCAGTTGTATCCCTCGACCCAGAGTCTGAAGCTCCAGGATACTGCCCTTGAGGTGGTAGAGGTGGGATCCCTCGCTGAGTCCGAGGGAAAAACCGACCCTGGAGGGTAAACAGATTACGATACGATACGATGCATTACATTACATAAATGCGTTAAAATGACCAGCCGATTCTCATTTTTTTTGTGTAGACGGTATCAACAATGGCTGAAATATGGCATATCGTCGCTGACGGGACAAAACCTCCTATGTGAAATGTTTTAGCTTAGAACTTTGGCACCGGGCGAGTTGGCCGTGCGCGTAGAGGCGCGCGGCTGTGAGCTTGCATCCGGGAGATAGTAGGTTCGAATCCTACTATCGGCAGCCCTGAAGATGGTTTTCCGTGGTTTCCCATTTTCACACCAGGAAAATGCTGAGGTTGTACCTTAATTACGGCCACTGCCGCTTCCTTCCAACTCCTAGGCCTTTCCTATCCCATCGTCGCCATAAGACCTATCTGTGTCAGTGCGACGTAAAGCCCCTAGCAACAAAAAAAAAAAAAAAAAAAAGAAAATAAGAACTTTGGCCGGTAAGGTTCTGTCATCTAAGCTGCAATGTTGTGTGAATATTGCCAAGGCCTTCTCGCTCTTCATAATGTATGTGCTGCGGGTCAGTATATCTCCAAAAACATTATCACATAGGAGGTTTTGTCCCGGCAACGACGATATGCTCTATGTGTATAACGAATGTCAAGTGGATGTGTATGTCGAATGTCAAATTATTTAAAATTACGAGATTTTCTAATTTGTTCTGGATCGCTTTCTTTTCCATGCCATTCAAGTCTATTCTATTTTGAATTAAGTAGTTAATTAGTAAGTCATTTAGAAACACAATAAAGACTATCCTCGTTTTAAGGTGAAAAAGCAACGTAATGGATAACTGAAAGGGAGTCAGTCACTTGCGGCAGATTATGAGCTGCACAGAAAACATTAATTAGTCCCACTATTGTGTGGTCTAGGGGTAACGTGTCGTCCCTTATCCGGAGGACCTGGGTTCGATTTCTGACCAGGTCAGGGATTTTACCTGAATCCGAGGGCTGGTTCGAAGTTCACTTAGTCTACGTGAGATATATTGTGGAGCTACCTGACTGTGAGGTAGTAGCTCCCTTCTAGAAAGCCAAAAATGACGATCAAGTGGGTTCGTTGCGCTGACCACGCATCACCTCGTAATCTTCAGGCCTTCGGAATGAGCAGCGATTCATCGAGTGATTTTGAAATTATTTGTATCTTATAAAGCGTTCCTAAACATGTAGACTCTGAATATGAAATGTGGTTATAACGAATAGTGCAATTTTCCCGCGATGGTGGATCAAAGAAACAGACAAAGAGATAAAGAAAAAATGATAGCTAAAGATCATTGATATGGTCCTCAGTTGTCCGGAAAGGGAAAATATGTCACAGTAAAAGAAAAAAAAGCAGTGGAGATTGATCATCTCTTTTCAGGCACACTCAAATCGAAGTGAGCTGCATGTACTTAGTTAATCACCTACCCGTTCTTGAAACTCTGGCAGTACCTGGAATCGAACGTGGGTATCCCTTAACGACAGCTAATAGCGTTAACAGTTTTTTAAATGCTATTTTTTCGGGGCGTCGACCTACAAAGATCTTTTTTCCCTACTTGCACCATATGTTATGAACCTGCGTATATTTGGATATTGCGGAAGTATAAATTGTTGAATGTGAGGAATGGAACGTTAAGGCCAGGGATATTAATCATCAACAATTAAAAACCCCTGAACTAGCCGGGAATCGAAGCCGGGACCGCCGGGAAACAGGCGGACGCATTGCCCCCTACACCGCGAGGCCGTACAACGTTAACAGTTATGCTGCGGAGGCGAACTGGATAGGTGCTTAGGATACGTACTCTGCAGTTGAACGGGTGGTCTACCTGGTCCGGTATAGGAGCTTTCATTGTGATGCGCAAAACGGCTGCAGACTACAGTGTCAATTCGGAAAAGTTGTTGAATGTTCCACGGACTGCAGAAAAGGGGGGAGACCCAGCTTAACACGGGGAAAATAGGCCAATATTCATTCGATTGTTAAATATGCTACAAACGTTGTTGACAAACGCTGCACATATCACAGTATTGGAGTGCTTCCTAGCAATCAGAAGCAACTTCAATAATGTTGCCAGAAAGCACGCCAATACTGGGATATGTGCTGCAATTGTCAACAACAATTGTAGCATATTTAACAATCGACTGAATATTAACCCTTTTCTTCCCTTCGTTAAGCTGGGTTTCCCCCCCTTCGGGAACTCAATTTGCAGAAACGCCGCGTGAGGGCTTTGTGCATTGCTGCGGTCCAAATGGCTTTAGAGTGTAAACATTCAGTCTAGTAAAATGCATAGCAATGGAAACACTACTAATATGAATAACATACTGAAGGATATGCTGCTTGTGTTTGGAAGGTGTCATCGTAATGAATGACAAGGAACTGTGCCTTATGCACAGCAATATCCGCACAGAGGATATTCAGGTCGATATATGTTCCGGAGTACAGAGAAGATATTACGCCAGAATGATCCATTTCATTTGGCAACTCGTCCATTAAGAACACGGCAAAAAGATCTGTCGGAAGTGAATATTGTAAAAGAAGCTATTGCTACAAATCCTTATCAAGTGCTGGAACATGACACGGACAATGGAAATTTATGTTAATAATAATAATAATAATAATAATAATAATAATAATAATAATAATAATAATAATTTCGTGTGGCTATTTCAAGCCGAGTGTAACTCTTGTAAAGCAGACCCTCCGATGAGGAAGGGAAGCATCTGCCATGTGTAGGCAATTGCGTGTTATTGTGGTGGAGGATAAATAAATCAATACATCTTCCTTTCTTTCTTTTTTCTCTCCTTCATTCATAATCTCTTTACCTTCCAGGGTTGGTTTTTTCCTCGGACTCAGCGACGGATCCCACCTCTACCACCTCAAGGGCAGTGTCCTGGAGCGTGAGATTTTGGGTCGGGGGAATACAACTGTAGATTAGGACCAGTACCTCGCCCAGGCGGCCTCATCTGCTATGCTGAACAGGGGCCTTATGGGGGATGGGAAGACTGGAAGGAATAGACAAGAAAGCGAGAAGCGGGAAGGAAGTGGCCGTGGCCTTAAGTTAGGTACCATCCCGGCATTTGAGTGGAGGAGAAGTGGGAAACCACGGAAAACCAATTCGCGGATGGCTGAGGAGGAAATTGAAAACCCCTCTACTCCCAATTGACCTTCCGAGGCTGAGTGGATCCCGTTCCAGCGCTCGTACCACTTTTCAAATTTCGTGCCAGAACCAGGAATCGAACCCGGGCCTCCGAGGGTAGGCAGCTAATTACACTAACCACTACATCACAGAGACGGGATAAATAAATAAATAAATAAATAAATAAATAAATAAATAAATAAATAAATAAATAAATAAATAAATAAATAAATAAATAAATAAATAAATAAATAGGGCATCCGGCCTTAAGACAGGAACAAATCCACATGAGCGACACAGTTCGCACCCGCGACCCCACAAGTGTGGTAGAAGAAGAAGTCAAAAAGGAAAGGAGAGTGCATTTTCTTGGACATATTTACAAAATGGATGATTCCAGATTAACAAAAGGAATTTTCAAATGTTCAAGTATCTTTGGGACAAAAACGCAACAACTAGCTGGATTCAACAAGTAAAGGAAGATTTAGAAAAAAATAGTATAAAAGAAGAAGAAACTCTGGACAGAGAGATTTTTAGAAAGAGGTCAGTAAGTATGGAAGGATTCCAAGGAAGATTGAACAAGAAACCTGGTGCGAAGTGGTCCGAGGACAGAAAGAAACAGCATAGTGAAAGGATGAAAGAATATTGGAACGGAATAGAAAACAACAAAGTATGAAGAAATGAATTGAATTGAAGTTGGCACGTGGTCCTTAGCAGGCCTCATCGGAAAGAAAAATAAATAAATAAATAAATAAATAAATAAATAAATAAATAAATAAATAAATAAATAAATAAATAAAAGCACAATGAAGAATTTCATAAGTGGATACAGAAACATGAGGGCCCAACTCCTTGGCTGAATGGTCAGCCTTGAGGCTTTCTGTTCGGAGGGTCCTTTGTTCGATTCCCGGCCGGGGCGAAATCTTTTATCACGTTTGATTAATTCTTCCGGTTCGGCGTCTGGGTGCTTATGTTTGTTCCGACATTCTCCTCTTCATATCCAGACAACACACCATACTACCAACCACCACAGAAGCTCGCAATAGTGATAACATGCCTCCACACAGGGTTGGCGTCAAAAATGGCATCCGGACTTAAAACAGGAATAAATACACATGTGCGACACAGGTCGCACCCGAGACCCCACAAGTTAGAAGAAGAAGGAGAAGAAGAAGAAGAAGTAGTAGAAGAAGAAACTATAAATATGTGGAAAATTATAACAGGTAGTTCCGGCATTTTCTTTTTTTTAATAGGGATGAGCACCGTGCGTTACTTCCCAAATGCGTAAGAATTTATTAGACTGTCAGTCTGTTCTTGCTATGACGGACTCTCGAGTAGCGTGGATGGCTGTGAGCGAAGGTGTATCGGTCGGTGGAGTTCCCGCGACCGCTCGGTCATCAAATAATCGGATAAGGCTGTACGATTATACATAAAAATTGTTAGGAAATAAGGTGCCCAAGCCTCATCTGATAAATCCTCCGAAGAAAATGAAATGGCACATGGCTTTTAGTGCCGGGAGTGTCCGAGGACATGTTCGGTTCGTCAGGTGTAGGTCTTTTGATTTGACTCCCGTAAGAGACCTACGCGTCGTGATAAGACGAAATGATGATGAAGACGGTATATACACCCAGCTATCGTGACAGCGAGATTAACCAGTGATGGTTGAAATTCCTGACCCTGCCGGGAATCGAATCAGGGACCCCTATGACCAAAGGCCAACACGCTAACCATTTAGCCATGGAACCGGACTCCTCCACAGTAAATTCGGTTGATGCATATTGTTGAAATGTTGGTTTGCCGGAGCTGGCAGACATATTCATACAGAAAGGAAAGTGAAGGGGAGATCGCAATATGATTTTTCTTTTATATTTCATCACAAAAATACTAAAAATAATACTTACCGTCTTCCACACACAATGCTACTCTTCTCATTAAGCTCTCCCATACTTGTTCTAGTAGTACCGGTGTGATGGTTGCTGTGTGATGTTTATGCAGAGACCAGCTCTGTTTGCAGGCAGTGTCGAATGAATTTAATCACGTAAATAACCTGATGGAGAAGTCCGTGACGTATAAATCAGACGATTTTGTAGGTGAAGGACATTTGTACAGTACAGCGTTCTATGCAGACCAGTCCATCTTCCGAGATATTTTCTGTTGAGAATTCAACGAGTCTCTATTAGTTGCTTCCTCAGAAAGAACTCTATCCATTAATCTATCGCCGTTAACTTCACTCTACACTCCTGTTTTCTGATTAGGAAGGGGTTTCTCTTGGAATAGTTCAGATTTTTCGGCGCTTCAGTATCGGTAGTTTCTGAATTAACCTACATTAATGAAGTAAGGTGACCAATACTCGTCCGAAAATAAAGTGAGGTAAGGATCATTTACTTCGTCATGCACTTAATTCAAAATCAACTCACAAAACATATTACTACTAATAATATCACTTGGTATAAGTTCGCGAACTAAGAAGTTTTACAGGGCTTTAGCCCAAGTAACTTCGTAACCATGTGTACAGAACCATAAGATATTACCGTTTGCAGAAAAACTGCTAAAATACATTTTATGTGAATTTTACATTCGGTGAGATGTGTCATCCATAATTTCTTATCATGAAGAATTCCCGAGTCGTGAATTTTTTTAACTAATTCATGAATCACATTAAGACTTAAACTCGAACACCTGGGGAATTCTCTTCAAATAATTTCCTACCAGTACGAAGGTCTCCATATAGCGATAAGAATAGCAAATGAACACTCGTCGAAGAATATAACAGATAAGCATACTTTTTATCATTTGGTATTCTTAGAAAACTTTATTCTCGTATTAGACATGCACTGTTTCTTTAACTGTTCATATAACACTAAGTACCATAAGATTCAAGGTCTACGTTGAAGTTCGGCAAACCCCTTCCGAATCTGGCCTTGAGAGAAGGCTTATCGGTCAATCTGGAACCTCTGATCAACCGGTCGTAAGATAATTGGATGACCGGACCCACCAGCGTCGGCAGGAAAGAAAATATAGACAAACATTCAAACAGGAAAAAGCACAAAGTGTTTTCTATATTCAAGCGGCAATATCTACGAGACTGCCGCTAGTTCAAAGAAAATCAGTGAAGGAAACTGAAAACAATGTTAGGTACGTATATGCTTGAATTATAAAGTTAAATGCAACAACAACAACAACAACAACAATAATAATAATAATAATAATAATAATAATAATAATAATAATAATAATAATAATAATAATAATAATAATAATAATAATTGTTACGGAGTTATCCGTGGAGGTCAGAGGTGAAAGAAGGTGCGGGCTGGAATGGGTCTAACTACAAGTTCGAAGGATGAATTAAAATTTCAACAAGGTTATATTTTCAAAACTTAACAATGGTGACATAGAATTTTGAGCGTACAACAAATAACAACAAGTTAAATCAGGTACACAACCAAGAGAAAAATTTAAACAGTTTCCACTAGGGGGAAATAACAAAGAAAATCAGGTACAATGCCGCTTTACAAGAAGGCACCAGTTAAGTGGTCTTTACAAATTCTGGGCTACGGGCCCAAATTCATCAATCCTTGAGCTCTCAGCTCACAATCACAAAACACCAAAGGGCAGAAAACCCTTAATTACATGGAGCATTAGCTCCCAACCTTACATTTCAAGCCTCTCTAAGGCACTTTTACCATAACTCCATAAAGAGCTGACCCACTCTCGAACTTTCAAGCCTATAAAGGCAATAACAAAGCTTTACACAAACTGCCATCAAGGCATAATAAAGAAACAGGGGTATCTCGTACCCAATCTACTGGGCCTTAGTGTGCAAAACCAGGTTAATTTAAATGGCCCAAAACAAAAGGATGGAGGCGTGAATTTGCACTCATAAATCTACATTTTAAAACCTAAGTGGCTCTAGGCCGATACACAGGGGCTAATCCCAAGCTAGGAAGGTGACTTGTATGAGAAAACTTTAATACATTAAGGAAGAGAAAAAACGGTTACGAAAACATAGTCACCTCACTTTCAAATGAAGGGGAGCTCGAGAGGGAAAGCACTCTCTATCCCCGACTTAAAGTTCAAGAAAACTGACGTTTACCAGGAAAAGGGTTTACATGTTTAATAGTTTACATATTAAAGGATTCGAACCTTCCCCGGGAGTTAAACTGCTGAGCTAGCAAGAAATAAAGATGTTAAGAGGCCATTACCTTGTAGAAGAACTGCTGTCTGAAGAACGAGGCCCTTCCCGCATCCTGCTACATATTCACACACTGAGTTAGATGTTATACTAGTGGCCCCGAGACAAGAAAATCAGCAGTTTTTATACCCTCGTGCAAAATTCGAGACCTTTCAAGAATGAGTAGACACACCCCCCACCCCTCAATTTTTATTGGAATACTATGAATTACAAATGGAAATTTGAAGAAGAAAGCTATGATTGGAGGAAAATTAATTACAGATATTACCGATTGGTCAAATTCAAAACAGGCGGAAAGAGAGTTAATATTACCAACCCACAAACCACAGAACAAAATTTAGTAAAGACAAAACTTATGAATACAAAATGTCTTCAAGATTCATTCCATTGCACCAGAGTGTATTATCATAGTTTTTGGTAGAGACATCTGTTAGAGAATGTCCACACTTCTTGATCACTGAAAAACAAAAGTAAATCAAAAACACTCAGTGACATCTTCTGATAAACCGTAGAGTTAGTTCATTTGTTAAAGTTCCGGGTTTCTCCAGTAGAGAAGTTCCAATTGGCGCAAGATTTGAACTTGCGTCGTAGAGGTGTACCGCCCGGTACAATAATAATAATAATAATAATAATCTGTGAAAATTCTGGTGAGCCCCGACTAATGTTAGTTAAAACATACGGAAAGAGTTTACGGGCTTTTTGTATTGAATGTCAGAGACGCAAATTTAATTAATTAAATTAAATTTCTGACCAAGCGGAGTGGCAGCGCGTGTTACTGAGCTACGTCTATGGAACCAACCTCTACATTCAGGAGACGCGTGGGTTCGAACACCACCATCGGCTGTCCTGAGAGATGGTAGTGGTGGTCTTGGTGGTGATGGTGGTAGTGGTGGTGGTGATTATTTTAAGAAGAAGTACAACTAGGCGAACATCCTCTAGGCTGTCCTGAGAATGGTTTTATGCGGATTCCCATTTTCACATCCAGGCAAATGCCGGGGCAGTCCGTATTCACTGGCTACTGCTGACTCATTCATCTTCATTACCCAATTTCATTCACCATCATTCATTTCGTTTTCATTAGGTCCTCAACTGCGGTTGGCATCAGGAAGTGCATCGGGCCGTAAAACCATGAAAAATAAATTAATATCACCTGTATGAAGAAATGGAACTAAAGGGTAGACATTTATAAAATTTCATTAATTTTCTTATATTTCTGCATGCCGGGACATTCCTATTCACAGGCGACAGCGGATTCCTTCCACTTTCTTATTTTGTATTAGTTCAAAATTAACTGGAAAATTTATTGGAACACCTCAGTTTTAATGCAACCTTACAGAAAAATGTCAAGAGGGGTAAAATCTGGAGACTGTGCTGGCCAAGCTCATCGGAACTGTCTCTCTCCCATCTAGACATGGCGGATGATATTATCTTGAATTCCTTCAAAATGAACTGGAGAATTTTCGACTGAGAATTCAGCATTGGTCCCAGCGGCTTTTGAAAAATCATTTTCATCATATGAACGTTGGTTTGGTCCAGGTCATCCCCTACCTTGGCAAGCGTCACTGCTGATGCTCTTCTCAAACCCAATCAATGATTTGAAGAGGCCGATTGTAAAGGTTGTGCTTGTTTACGAAATAACAGTCATCGCTCCATAGGACGTGTTGAATGAAGTCAGGACTATAATAGATTATTTAAATAACCCTTGCATAGAAATAAATTCTGCATTGAAAATTGTTTCCGCACAGTTGTTGGTTAACCAGGCATTAGTCGCGGCCGATCTGACAGATCGGGAAGATACTTTTCTAGTTGTACCTAGAAGAGGGTTGGCTGCTCTGCACTTCCCTTCCCGCTATCTTCCTAGCTCAACAACTGGTACCAGTCAGTGTGACTCACAAGCTTCGTCCGTGATCATTGCTATCAGTACGAGTCTTCATGATATGAGAGATCACCGCGACTAAAAACGTACGATTTTCTGATTTCATTATTTTCTTTTCTTTTAAAGTGTAATCAGCCTGTTAGATAGAGAATTATATGAGTTCAAATGAACAACTTATTTGACATGAAAATTATAAGTAAAGGCAGGTTCTGATCTGAGAGATCGCCGCGACTAATATTCATCTTTTCAGGTTTACCATGGATTCAAACAGAACGTGTTGCTTGGATAACGTTAAAGATGTGGAGGAGGTAATCAGAGTGCTTCAAGAGGAAGACGACAAACAAAGTAACATTGATAGTGAAGAAGAAACAGACACAGAAACTGACAGAGAAAGTAGAAGGAGGAATAAAAAAGACTTTGTAATTTGATTATTGGTTATTGTTAAGAAGTTTTGGTTGATATGGTAGATGTGATGTACATTAAACATTAAAATAATAGATAAGGTGAGGAATGTGTAGATAATGAAATATAGTTCCCATAAGGGAGTGGTAAAGTCTGTATATTCATAACTTCAATATCATTGATGGCCTACAGTTTTTACTGTAATAAGAGGGTCTATTGATTCTGGCCACCCTTTATTCTAGAGAAGTGAACTATGGTAACACATTCAAATCACCCTTATCATTTAGTTAAGAAAGAGCGGAATTAAAGTGATGACAGTGCTGAAAATGTTTTTATATGAAGGTTCCGATGAAGGCAATTACATTTCTGACCATTTCATCGCAGTACAGAAAATGAGAAATGTAATTATTAATTCCTGGAAGTGGTCAAAGTTTCCAATGAAGACAACCAGAAAACGTGAGCCACAGAATATACTGGTACATCTCCCCGGTGTCAAAGGCGATGCTGAAGATACCTGGAAGCTCCTCATTGATGAATCTATCCTGAATTCTATAGTGATTTATACCAACCAGTACATACTGAAAATTCAAAATAAGTTTCAGAGACTGAGGGATGCTAAAGCAACAGATATAATAGAATTGAAAAGCTTCATTGGACTTCTGTACCTATCAGGAATATACCTACTGACATCAATTTAGTCTTCGAGAGGCTAATTTTCATACCATACTCATTGCACCTATTTTCAAGTTCCAAGGTTTTTGACTGCAGGCTTTCGGCACAATCTGCCATCAGGACCAAGTCGTCAGCATAGGCCAGACTGCTTACTAAATTTTCACCTAACTGAATCCCTCCCTGCCATTTTACACCTTTCAGCAGATGATCCATGTAAACTACGGACTGCAGAGGTGAAAGATTACAGCCTTGTCTAACCCCTGTAAGCACCCTGAACCAAGAACTCATTCTACCATCAATTTTCACCGAAGCCCAATTGTCAACATAAATGCCTTTGATTGATTTTAATAATCTACCTTTAATTTCATAGTCCTCCAGTATGGCGAACATCTTTTCTCTCGGTAACCTGTCATATGCTTTCTCTAGATCTACGAAACATAAACACAACTGCCTATTCCTCTCGTAGCATTTTTCGATTACCTGCCGCATACTGAAAATCTGATCCTGACAGTCCCTCTGTGGTCTGAAACCACACTGGTTTTCATCCAACTTCCTCTCAACGACTGATCGCACCCTCCCTTCCAAGATGCCAGTGAATACTTTGTCTGGTATACTAATCAATGAGATACCTCTATAGTTGTTGCAATCCTTCTTCTTCCCTTGCTTATAGATAGGTGTAATTACTGCTTTTGTCCAATCCGAAGGTACCCTACCAATACTCCATGCTAATCTTACTTCTCTATGAAGCCATTTCATCCCTGCCTTCCTACTACACTTCACCATTTCAGGTCTAATTTCACCTATTCCTGCTGCTTTATGACAATGAAATTTATTTACCATCCTTTCTACTTCCTCAAATGTAATTTCACTAACATCATTTTCCTCATCCCTATTAACTTGGCTGTTCGCAACACCACCAGGAATATTTCATTTTACGTTGAGAAGATGTTCAAAATATTCCCTCCACCTCTACAGTGATTCCCTGGGATCTATTATGAGTTCACCTGAATTACTCAAAACACTGTTCATTTCCTTTTTCCCTCCCTCCTAAGATTCTTTATTACTGTCCAGAAAGGTTTCCCTGCTGCTTGACCTAGCCTTTCCAGGTTATTACCAAAATCCTCCCACGATTTCTTTTTGGATTCAACAACTATTTGTTTCACTCTGTTTCTTTCATCTACGTACAAATCCCTGTCTGCTTCGGCCTTGATTGGATCCATTTCTGATAAGCCTTCTTTTTACGTTTACATGCTGCTCTCACTTCATCATTCCACCAAGACGTACGCCTTTTCCCATCTTTACAAACAGTTGTTCCTAGGCATTCCCTAGTTATTTCTACTACAGCATTCCTGTATGCCACCCATTCTCTTTCTATATCCTGAACCTGCTTACTGTCTACTTTTCGAAACTTCTCACTAATCATATCCATGTACTTCTAATTTCCTCGTCCTGGAGATTTTCTACCCTTACTTTCTCTACCTTAGGCTTGGGGATACTTAGTTTACTACAGATCAGACAGTGGTCTGTATCATCAAAATATCCCCGGAAAACTCGTACATTCCTAACAGATATCCTGAATTCGAAGTCGGTTAAGATATAATCTATTATGGATCTGGTACCCCTAGCCTCCCATGTGTAGCGGTGAATAGCCTTATGGTTGAAGAATGTATTCGTAACTGCTAAACCCATACTAGCACAGAAGTTCAAAAAATGCTTCCCATTTCCATTAACTTCCATATCTTCCCCACATTTACCAATCACCCTTTCGTATCCCTAAGTTCTATTTCCAACTCTCGCATTGAAATCGCCCAGTAGCACTATTCTATCCTTGCTGTTGACCCTGACCACGATGTCACTCAATGCTTCATAAAACTTGTCAACTTCATCCTCATCTGCACCCTCACATGGTGAATACACTGAGACAATTCCAGTCCTAATTCCTCCAATTGCCAAATCTACCCACATCATTCGCTCATTTACGTGCCTAACAGAAACTATGTATGTTGCGTGCAATGGTATTCCTGATAAAGAGCCCTACCCCATACTCTGCCCTTCCCTTTTTAACACCCGTCAAGTAAACTTTATAATCTCCTATCTCTTCCTCGTTATCTCCCCTTACCGGAATATCACTTACTCCTAGCACATCCAGATGCATCCTCTTTGCTGACTCAGCCAGTTCTACTTTCTTTCTTCAATAAGCCCCAATAATATTGATAGCTGCTCATCGAATTCCATTTCGTTCGCCAAGTTGTTTCCAAGGAGTCCCTCGCCAGTCAAATGGGAGTGGGACTCCGTTACTCCCATAGGTCCGAGGCCTGCTTAAAATGTTCTGAGCTCGGTAAATTCAAGAAGCAGGATGCTACCTTACTTACACATAGTCCAAATGAGGATCCCTCCTCTAACGGGTTATGGACCACCGGTAGATTGTATAGTCCTAGCCGCCTGAGCACAAGGAGGGGCATTACTCAGAATACGTCCGAGATACCTACTCCCATTCCATAGCAATTGTTATCTCGACTCTCAGGACCAATTACTAGGCCACTCAGCCGTAGCCCATGGTTCACGAACTAGGACGTGAATACAGTGACCCACACCATGAACCATTGCCTTGTTAATGATTTATTTCTCGATCTTTCCTAATTATTCCAATGATAAATAACAAATGTAGGTGCGCCTAAAGTAATTTTTAAACAGGGCGATCTGAGAAATCGCCGAGACAAACCTGGACTCCTTCAGAGACGTGACTACTTTTTGCTATTGACTTTACGTCGCACCGACACAGATAGGTCTTATGGCGGCGATGGGATGAGAGAGGCCTAAGTGTTTGAAGGAAGCGTCCATGGCCCTAATTAAGGTACAGCCCCAGAATGTGCCTGGTGTGAAAATGGGAAACCACGGAAAACCAACTTCAGGGCTGCCGACAGTGGGATTCGAACCTACTATCTCCCGGATGCAAGCTCACAGCCGCGCGCCTCTAACCGCACGGCCAACTCGCCCGGTAGAGACGTGACTAATGCCGGGTTAAGGTATACGGATGCCAGTAATTATCTTTCAAAACATTCTGCAGTGAGGTTCTGGAAACGCCGTGCACAGAAGGTGCTCTTCTATGACGTGCAGAATGTTAAAATTTTGCAAGATTTCCAACTCGAACCTTTGATCACACGCAGTAATTTTCAAGAACGCTGTTGTGGTTAATAATAATAATAATAATAATAATAATAATAATAATAATAATAATAATAATAATAATAATAATAATAATAATAATAATACCGGAAGTACACATTCTCCGTTCAATTGAACTGCGCGCCTTCTAGAAGGCCATCTGTGATATGAACCCTGAACTGTGTATCTAACGGAGTTTGGACCTTTAGTCTTTAGATGTCTCTACTGTCGGCTTATTGCACCCTATGGCGGGAGGACGGACAATTAATTGTAAGGGAATTTTCTATTCTATAAGTTGGTAAGCATTAAGTGTTTATAGATTGTTTCTTTAAGTGCTGAGGTTGTCAGCAATACTTCGTCTTCTTTCTTCCTTATGTTATTAACCAATCAGAACTTTTGTATATATTTTTGTAGCCAATTCAATTTCGGGGTGTGTACAGGCATTCTGCCTTGGTTAGGAGAGTTCGGAAACCTTCCCCCTGCTTTGCTATATAAGCTGGGCGCTTTTGGGCTATTTTGTCATGTTCGTCTGTCAGCTCTTAGAGTGCATACGGTGTAAGGGGAGGAAGGGACAGCCTTGCCCGTCGTCGGAATATGTGATATCTCCAGAAAGTTAACTTGAGGGGAAGGTATCAAAATTATTTCTTAATGTACATTTCTAAAGTTTAATATCGTTTTATAAATTATTTCTTAATGTTTATTTTCAGGCAATTCTAAGGACTTTATTCATATCCCTATTGAAAAATATGTAACTCAGGGAATAAAGAGTGTTTATCCTCTATTAATTAAGCTTGGGATGGGGGTGACTACGATTTTCTAAAACTCTAAATTCTTAACTCTATTTTGGGAAAATTATATTTCACCATCTAGTCACCTACTTCAATATAGGCAACTTCTGAACATAAGCCCGTGTAGGATTTTAAGTGTATTTCAAAAGCAGTGCAAGTGTTTCGGCTTCTAGCATTTTGTTCACGGCCGATTCTTTATAACTTCGTTTGCACATTTATGCCATTTGGAATGGCATTATTTGCCCCTGTTTAAATTATAGTTATTTATAGACAGGTGTGGATCAGACTATCGAGCAGACATGGCAGTAAACACTGTTTTCGAAGTTTATATAGTGTAAAATTGGGATAAGAAACTTGTGCTTTTGAGAGGTTGGACTAATATTGGATCACAGTCTCCTAAAGTTTAATTGAGTGGAGCTATTATGATCTTTGAAATTGTGTACCTTTAGCCTCTTCAGTCCCGAGCTTGTTTTTGCATTCGATGGATTATAGTTTTCCCAAATAAATTTAACAATTTCACCATGGAATGTAATATGTTTCACTAAGTTGTTTTATGACGTGTAGCATATATGCTACATCAGGACTCAGAGTTGACTTTTCTACCATTATTATTTTTGCTTTAAATTGTTTTGTATTATTATAGGTAAAGAAAACCACATGTAGAGCATATGCTACATACGGACTGAGGAGGTTAGAGCTACAACGTCCTTTCTTTGTAAATTGTTGTGCCAATAATTTTCCCTATTGTACGTGATTTTGAAATGATAGTCCAACGTTGTTATGCGAGCTGCCGAGCTCTTGAACTGTTATTTTCGTTCATTATTCAGATTATCTATCAACTTTTAAAATCAGAAAGAAAAAGAAAAATAACATTTCAGAATTTAGTGTTTAAATTATGCTGTCATCTTTTCTCTGTCGACCCATTTACGCCCACTCCTTCTTACACTTCTCCTTTCCACGAAACCCTCGGAACAGTTGGTAGCATAGCGTGTTGAATGGGTCTGGAGAAGCCCGTTTTGACGGCTTTTCGTAGAATTTGGAATCGAACTCCAGAAATATTTCTGTTTCCTGATTTTTCCAAATTTTGTCAAAATTATCTGTCATTATGTCTGGTGCTAGGGAACTCCTTGCTCCGTGGAATCTACGCAAGGAAGAACTAATTTATGAACTGTCTATTAGAAAGGTCTAGTCTGGTGGCACGGTTGCAATAGACGCACCTAGCTGTAAACATTCTTTAGAGTTACCCATCGGTATTCTGATATATGGGGAGAAAGAATTTGATGATGCTCTATCCACAATCACTGCTAATATTACAGAAATTGCCTCTATTCATAGCTTCTTTGAAAGAGGTGAACCCTCCGGAAATCAATTTAAGCGTGTTCAAGGTAGGTTATTCGATTTTTATAATAGTGTGGGGGACCTATTATCTCTGAAACTTAATGAGGAACATTCTAGCGTAGGTAACAGTCTGGTTGAACATATTTCTTAGTTGTCGAATAAGGTTAATCAATTGTTGTCCGGATCCGCTAGTGCAAAGAGTGACTATCCTCCCCCATCAAATCTACGCACGGGAGAGGATCCTAATATATCTTCTGAGAGTGGGGAATCAATTGAACCACAACAAGCTTCTGAACCATCCGAATAAGTCGTTAGCAATCCACATCATCTTCCTCCGTTCTTTACCAGCAATGTCGCTTTCGAACCTCCTCAACCTCCGGCTTCCTCTGCGGTCATATCACTGGATCTAAGTAGTTTACCTCACCCTTTAACCATGTTACTTAAGGGTATTTCTAAATTTTAGGTCAATTCTACTAACGACGTAATAGCTTTTCTAAGATTTCTTGTGGAATTTCAAGACCATGCCTTAGTGTTTGCCCTTTCATATTCACAAATATTACAGATCATTTACCCCTACTCTGTTGGTGTCCTCTCAGTACAATTGTTAAGGCCATAGCGGAAAGATGTTCCATCGAAACCTTTCATGCACATCTCTTAGCTAATTTCATTTTGCAAGAGCTTTGTCATCAATAGTGCAAAAATACTACTTGCGAGTTCAAAGGCTAGACGAGTATCCAGCAGATTTCATCCAGGACATCAAATTTTAAACAATGGTGTTTGCATTACACTTCTCTGAAGAGAGAATTGTTCAGACCATTCTTGAAGGGATATCTTCGCCTTACCGGTCTTATTTATACTTTGCTTCCCGGTAGCAAATATTTTCTGAACTTGAGGCTATGTCAGTATCTGCAGAAGGAGTCAGATACGCAGATACTCTGCGAGTCGCTAGGCAACCTCCACTATCGTCTAATAGTTCTCGGCCACCACCTCGCCGAACCTTCATGGCGCGCAAATGTTATGCATGGGAATCGGCAGACCATCTCAGAAAAAAGTGTCTTCTCGTAAAATCTAATGGACCTAGGAATGGAGCAGGGTCGTTTCAAATGCGGGTCGTTCTCACACGTTGCTAAAAACTGTACTTCATCTAACAGTACACCTTCTTGTTCTACTGCTGGTGCTGCCTCCGCCAACCTAATAGAAAATGACTAGCGTGCCCGGCTGAGTCACCACTTTCAGCTTTTCGAGGATCAGCCCAGCTCAGTTCGGGCATCGGATTTTCTGAGGAGGGAAGACCCTCTAAAACATCTTTTGAAGGTACTAGGGAATGTTTCAAAATCGCCTCTGAGACTCCAGGATTTGTGACCTTCCTAGAAATTGAAATAAATAATGAACCGGTCACAGTACTGTTAGACTCAGGAAGTATTACCTCTATTATTTCCGAAGATTGGTACTCCAAATTGAAAGTTTATTGTAAATTTCCAGAATACAGTTTTTCTTCTGTTAGAAGTGTTTCGGCGAAGGATTTTAGGATCTATTCATGCTAAAATTCGTATTTATAAATTTACATGTACGTTTATGTTGTTTGTTGCCAAACATGTGTCATGTCCGGTGATATTAGAGGCAGATTACATGTCATACACTGGTCTTGTGCTCGATCTTCAAAGTAAATCTTGCACATTCAATTTGAGAGTAATTTCCAAATACCCATATTAAAACGTAACTCTGCATCATCTTCTGTGATCTCCCTTACCCAAAGTGAGATGTCGTTAGACCTTAGACATCTACCTGATGATCAGGATAATAGTATTCACAAATTATGCCAGTCATTTTCCGATGTGTTTTTAGAAAATCTTGGTGTCACTGATTTAATCGAATATAAGATCGAAGTGACGGATTCGGTTCCTGTCAGATTTCCTCCATGTAGGCTATCTTCACCTAAAATGAATGCCCTCAAGAAAATTATTGATCAAATGTTGAAAGATTGTATTATTTGGCCTTCAAAGTCGGTATATTCATCACTCAATTTTCTAGTACCGAAAACTGAAGGTGACTTCAGGCCAGTAATTCATTACACGGCGTTAAACCGTAAGATTGTATTGCAGTCAGATCCCCTTTCTGACTTGCATTCATATTTTTCTAGGTTTTGTAAGGCTAAGTTCTTCACCATCTTAGATCTTAACCAAGCATATAACCAGTTACCTCTGGTGGAAGAATCAAATCATCTGACTGCTTTCGCTACCGACTAGAACCTGTATGAATACAACCGCGTGCCTTTCGGACTGCCCACTGGCGCGGATGTTCTTACTAGGCTGCTAGATAGTGTCTTCACCGATATTCAATATGAACATATGTACCATTATCTAGATAATGTCGTTATTTTCTCTAAAACCTTTGAAGAACAGTTAGCTCATCTAGAGGAAGCACTAAATCGCCTTCGGAAGACAGGATTGACATTCAAGTTATCAAAGGTATCTTTTGTTAAGTCATCTATATCTTTCTTAGGGCAAATTGTGTCACCTGACGGAGATTCAATCGAACATTTCAGAACGCAGGAAATTCGTAACTTTAAGCTTCCCAAAGATGTTATTGGGATTGCTAGATACATCGCATGGCAAATTTCTTTAAGAAATTCTTTCCCAACTTCGCTAATAGGGCAGAACCACTAAAACCTCCTCCGTAGGGAATGGGTCAAGTTTGAATGGGGGTCATCGCAGAGAGCTGCGTTTGAGGACTTCAAATTAGCTCTTTGTAACGCCCCATTCTTGGCAATGTCAGATTTTACATGTAATAAATATCATTTTCGGTCCGTATTGATGATATTTGATTGAAATAACATTAAGTTATTTATTAGACCACCTAATCAATACAAAATCATCTTGGAAGATTTACATAAATTTGTTAACTAATAGTGGTACATGTTTCGCCTTCCCTGAAGGCATCATCAGCCATAGTCTTAACCTTAAATTAAAAATAAGCGTCTAAATTACATGTAGTAATGAAATGAATTTTAAAATCTTGAAGAGATTTGAAGTAAAATGACATTAAAAGTAACAATGATGGTTTGAAAATACAATGTGATGAGATATAATAGTGGAAATTTTAACAAAATTAACATTAGAAGGCTGCTAAAATAAGTGCAATGGATAAAACAACAGATTGTTATACAACAAGTAGTAAGATTGCATAAAAGTAAAGTTGACAGTCTGGCGGTTATAATTAGACGATGGCGAAAAATCGTATATAATCAAAGTAAAGAAGAGAGAATAAAAGTCAAAGTTAGTCGAGAAATCCGAAGTTAATCATGATCTTGAAGATAAAAGACCAAAAGTCAGATGCATATGGTGAAGTTGTAGAACACGTTGAGGATATGAAGTTGGTGAATAGAAGTTGAAGAACAGTTTCAAATAGGATCACTATGGACCATCTCAAAATTTGAAGTGATGTTCAAATGTTGTAAATTGTGAGTTTGTAGATATTCTAGTTGAAAAAGCATATAAAAGTGGAATCTGTAAAAGGAAGCAAGAAACGTAGAGTTAATTGTGTGAAAAGATATTTGAAAATATTGAAGTAGAATCGTGTGCACTTACCATTTGACGGTGACGAAGATAGCTTGTAACGTTATGCGTTAGAAGTATTTGCAACAGTAGACTTCTTGCTACGTGTGTTATAACTGAAGGTTTGTGCTGGAGGGGGATCTGTTTGCGTTGACGTAACTATTGGAGGGGGGCTGCTATTGGTAGGAGGGAAGGAGGAGAGTGTATTACTGCGCGTGTTGTAACGGTGTAAGGCTATTGGAGGGAGCGATGTTACGGTGGGTGTGGCTATGGGTTTATTGGTTGTATTAGAATTAGAGGTACTAGCGGCGGGGGGAAGGGAGGGAGGTATATTGGCTGTAGGGGAGGTGGGAACGCTAAATGATGTGAGGTTGAAGATCTTTAAGAATATGTTGGTGAGGGAAGTTGATTCTCGTAATAAAATAAGAATCTGTTCATACAAGGGGCTTTTTTTATCAATAGTGTCATTTAGGTTCTTATCTTTATTAAAATGTTGGTCGAGGAAAATAAATAAGTTTTCATATTCTGTCATGAGTTTGCTTTTATTGACTCTTTTTAGGATATCTGGTCTTGTTCTATTGTGGTGAATTTATGCCCTGTGTCCCTCATGTGGTTGGCAATTGCGGAGAATTTGTTGTGTCTTTGGGCACTGTAATGCTCGGCGTATCTCGTGGAGAAGCTGCGGCCAGTTTGGCCAACATAAGAAAATTTACATGTAGAGCATTTCAATCTGTATATTCCTGATCCAGAGTAACTATTGTCCCCCTCCAGCACAAACCTCCAGTTATAACACACGTAGCAAGACGTCTACTGTTGCAAATACTTCTAACTCATAACGTTACAAGCTATCTTTTTCACCGTCAAATGGTAAGTGCACACGATTCTACTTCAATATTTTCAAATATCTTTTCACACAATTAACTCTACGTTTCTTGCTTCCTTTTACAGATTCCACTTTTATATGCTTTTTCAACTAGAATACCTACAAACTCACAATTTACAACATTTGAACATCACTTCAAATTTTGAGATGGTCCATAGTGATCCTATTTGAAACTGTTCTTCAACTTCTATTCACCAACTTCATATCCTCAACGTGTTCTACAACTTCACCATATGCATCTGACTTTTGGTCTTTTATCTTCAAGATCATGATTAACTTCGGATTTCTCGACTAACTTTGACTTTTATTCTCTCTTCTTTACTTTGATTATATACGATTTTTCGCCATCGTCTAATTATAACCGCCAGACTATCAACTTTACTTTTATGCAATCTTACTACTTGTTGTATAACAATCTGTTGTTTTATCCATTGCACTTATTTTAGCAGCCTTCTAATGTTAATTTTGTTAATACTTCCACTATTGTATCTCATCACATTGTATTTTCAAACCATCATTGTTACTTTTAATGTTTACTTCAAATCTCTTCAAGATTTTAAAATTCATTTCATTACTACATGTAATTTAGACGCTTATTTTTAATTTAAGTTTAAGACTATGGCTGATGATGCCTTCAGGGAAGGCGAAACATGTACCACTATTAGTTAACAAATTTATGTAAATCATCCAAGACGATTTTGTATTGATTAGGTGGTCTAATAAATAACTTAAATGTTATTATTTCAATCAAATATCATCAATACGGACCAAAAATGTTATTTATTACATATAATGACAATGCCAACCAGGCAATAGTAAGACCTAACAAGTACTTGAACCTAAAAATTAAAATAGGCAAGATTTCTAGAGATATCAAGTTTCTTAAAGATTGCTTGAAATTAGAGTTGGTGCCTAAATTTCTCAAATCTTTACAAAGAAAAAGTCATCCCTATTCAAAATATAATGCCACTCAGAAGAAAGTAAACAACATATGGTTGAAAAATGAAATTAAACTATTATACAAGAAGAAATCTCTACTAAATTTACAATTACAGTATATAGGACTCTTTGACCATCTCTCAGAAATTACCCCCACTTGAATGGAGCTCATGTTTAAGGTACACTGACCTTAAACTATCTTACGTATTAGACAAGAAACAGAAAACCCTAAACCATAAATTACTTTATCTTCAAGAAAACAAATGTAAAACTCCTGACCAAAATACAAACAACAAAGTGTCCCCTTCCCATTTGACTAACATTCCCACTACAATCAACCTATCTAATGCAACCTTCTCTAACCAAGAATTAAATCTATTAGATAAAGGCATCAAACATAATTGGCCTAATCACAAAAAGGCAGAAGACATCATCACTACCATCGCTGAAGCCGAAACTAATATCGATAAACAAATCCCAATTGATAAACAGAATGACGTACGATATGAAGTAAAAAAGAAACTCCCAACTTTGATTAATGAGATGACATCTAATAATAACTACAACGTCTCGAAACAAATTCTAAACCTGAAATCCAAAATCCATAACAACAACGTAGTAATTACAAAAGCAGATAAGGACAACACCATAGTAATAATGAACAAACAAGATTACATCAATAAAACTGAAACTTTTTTCAGACAATACCTATACCTGAATTAACAAAGATCCAACAAACAAAATACAGCGTAAATTAAAGAACCTTCTTAAAAATTCTAACTTCATTTTAAATGATCAAGATTATCAGAAATTAACTGTAATGAACCCAAAATTACCTACAGTCAGATCACTGCCCAAAATTCATAAAAAGGATGTCCCCATTCGGCCTATAATTAGTAGTATCAATAGTCCTACCTATAAAACCTCTCAATTCCTACACAAATTCCTGAAAAAACACTTCAAATTTCACAACTCCAACCCCATAAAGAACTCGATCGAACTTTGTAATTCCCTAAATAAGTTCAGTCTACAACCAACCATGTTTTATGTTCTTTTGACATCACCAACATGTATACTAATATCCCTATCAACAATACTATTAACATCATAAAAACAATCGGTTGAAACATAGCACATTGAGTAAAATCGAAATTGATGAATGGTTAAAATTACTTAAATTCGTTTTAGACAACAACTATTTTACCTTCAATAAGAAAATTTACAAACAAGAAGGTCTAGCGATGGGAGACCCGTTATCTGGAATACTAGCCGATATATACTTAGATAATCTCGAACATAGTAAGATTATTAATAACATCAACGGACTCTGTCTTTGGCATCGCTATGTTGATGATACCATAGCTATCATTGATAAACAAATCAACAACAGCAATAACATACTATCATTTCTCAACAACTTAGATAATAATATTAAATTCACTAAAGAAGATGAGTTCAATAACTCTTTGAACTTCTTAGATATCAAAATCACACGAGCATTGAACAAATTCGACTTCCAAATATACAGAAAACCCACCTTTTATCTAACAACCATAAAAAATGATTCTTTACATCCCAACTCACATAAAAAACCCACTTATCACAGTTTAATATATAGAGCATTAAAGATCCCTATGTCCTCTATTAATTTAAAGAAAGAATTACTATTCATTAAGGAAATAGCTAAATTCAATGGATTTAACACAAGTATGATTGATAAAATCATCAATAAAACCAAACTGAAACTAGCTACCAATTTAACTCCATTGAAACCCGTCAAACCAAAATACGCTAAATTCACGTTCACTAATCATAGCATTTATCCGAAAACCAATTCATTAATGAAGCACGAAATAAAAATAGCTTACACAACAAAAAACACTAATCGTAATTTATTCTTCAATCACAACTCTATTAACATCACAGACAATAGTTACTCTGGATCAGGAATATACAGATTGAAATGCTCTACATGTAAATTTTCTTATGTTGGCCAAACTGGCCGCAGCTTCTCCACGAGATACGCCGAGCATTACAGTGCCCAAAGACACAACAAATTCTCCGCAATTGCCAACCACATGAGGGACACAGGGCATAAATTCACCACAATAGAACAAGACCTCCATATCCTAAAAAGAGTCGATAAAAGCAAACTCATGACAGAATATGAAAACTTATTTATTTTCCTCGACCAACATTTTAATAAAGATAAGAACCTAAATGACACTATTGATAAAAAAGCCCCTTGTATGAACAGATTCTTATTTTATTACGAGAATCAACTTCCCTCACCAACATATTCTTAAAAATCTTCAACCTCACATCAATTAGCGTTCCCACCTCCCCCCGCCGCTAGTATCTCTAATTCTAATACAACCAATATACCCATAGCCACACCCACCGTAACATCGCTCCCTCCAATAGCCTTACACCGTTACAACACGCGCAGTAATACACTCTCTTCCTTCCCTCCCACCAATAGCAGCCCCCCTCCAATAGTTACGTCAACGCAAACAGATCCCCCTCCAGCACAAACCTTCAGTTATAACACACGTAGCAAGAAGTCTACTGTTGCAAATACTTCTAACGCATAACGTTACAAGCTATCTTTGTCACCGTCAAATGGTAAGTGGACACGATTCTACTTCAATATTTTCAAATATCTTTTCACACAATTAACTCTACGTTTCTTGCTTCCTTTTACAGATTCCACTTTTATATGCTTTTTCAACTAGAATATCTATAAACTCACAATTTACAACATTTGAACATCACTTCAAATTTTGAGATGGTCCATAGTGATCCTATTTGAAACTGTTCTTCAACTTCCATTCACCAACTTCATATCCTCAACATGTTCTACAACTTCACCATATGCATCTGACTTTTGGTCTTTTATCTTCAAGATCATGATTAACATCGGATTTCTCGACTAACTTTGACTTTTATTCTCTCTTCTTTACATTGATTATATACGATTTTTCGCCATCGTCTAATTATAACCGCCAGACTGTCAACTTTACTTTTATGCAATCTTACTACTTGTTGTATAACAATCTGTTGTTTTATCCATTGCACTTATTTTAGCAGCCTTCTAATGTTAATTTTGTTAATACTTCCACTATTATATCTCATCACATTGTATTTTCAAACCATCATTGTTACTTTTAATGTTATTTTACTTCAAATGTCTTCAAGATTTTAAAATTCATTTCATTACTACATGTAATTTAGACGCTTATTTTTAATTTAAGGTTAATACTATGGCTGATGATGCCTTCAGGAAAGGCGAAACATGTACGACTATTAGTTAACAAATTTATGTAAATCATCCAAGACGATTTTGTATTGATTAGGTGGTCTAATAAATAACTTAATGTTATTATTTGAATGTCAGATTTCTCAAAGAAGTTCATTGTACAGACAGACGTCTCATCATCTTCGGTTGCTGCAGTTCTTCAGGAATCTGAACTCAGAAGGCGGCCAATTGCCTACGCGTCTAGCACCTTATCATCTCAAGAAGCCAAGTACTCCATATACTACTTAGAAGGTCTGGCCGTCCTATTTGCATTGGAAAAATTCCGTCTTTATCTTGAACATGTTAAGTTTGAATTAGAGACCGACAACCAGGCTCTGAGCTGGGTTTTGGTAAGGCCCCGTCGTACAGGGTGAATCGCCCGTTGGGCTATTCGAATCTGCATTTCAGTTTGACGTGTGACACATTCGAGGATCTGAGAATGTGGTCGCTGCTTGGTTAAGCTGAATGTTTACTGGCAATGTTGATTCTGTTGTCCCGGAGGAAAGCCTTCCTACTTGTATTTTAATACATCCTAGTACTAGTGCCATTTTGACTGATGCCCTTATGCTATTTCACGATATAACAAAATGTCAACGTGAAGATCCTGTGCTGGCTCCTATAATGGAAACCCTTTCTTCTGGGGTAGATGTTGTCTCTTATGTCTTGAGGAATTGGTTTCTGTGTTGTCCTTCGTGACACGATTAGAAGATGAAAATTGTGGTTCCAGCAGTTCTTGTGCCTATGATCTTCAGTAATTACCATGAGACCCAATTAGAGGGACATTTGGACATTTTCAAAACTAGAGAGAAGATTAGTAAAATGTTCGTCTGGAAGAGTGTGGACGGTGAAAATTAGGGAAATGGTTAAAGCATTAAATCTTGTTTGTTTAAAAGCTCACGTTGTCTACTAAGTTTGGGATATTGTCATCTCATCAAGCATCTCACCCTTTGGAGCGATTATACATAGATTATGTCGGGCCTTTCCCTCAATCTAAGGAGAACGGGAACAAATTCATCCTTGTGTGTGTAGATGGTTTCACACGGTTCTCATGGCTGTTTCCGACTAGGCCTGCCACCGCTCAGTCCAATATTTCTTGCTTTAATACTATTTTGTATCTTTTGGACCTTGCCAATGTATAGTTTCTGATAACGCCAAATCGTTCACCTCTAACTTACTTAATAAATTCTGTTGTGATCTATCCATGTCACACGTCACAACGTCAGCCTACTACCCACAATCATCTCCAGCCGAGCGGGTTAATCGTAATCTTCGATCTGTTCTGATTGCTTTTCACCATGCAAATCATTCTCGTTGGGATACTTCATTGCATTGGCTATCTTTTGCATTCAACTTGGCGGTTCACGAGTCTAACAATGGCATATAAACAGGGTGGAGAACGAGACGGAATGGGACGCCTACAGGGACAGGTGTGACCCCCTGACGGCTTCGTGTTCCGAGAGAGCTGTTCAACCCCGGTGAACCAGGCTCTTCTCGTGTATTACAGGCCGAGAAAAGACGCAGCCGATGAGCGGGACATTGTCCTGTACATGATGCGCCACCGCCTGACCAAGGGGAACAGGATCTCTCCTACGCAGCTCGTCGAGAGCTTCCTTCCCGGAGGCTTAATCATCAGGGATCACAGGCAGGAGCGCGTGGCCAATATCACGAGGGAGATCTCTCAGATATACCAGGTCGTCCGGCTACCAGGGGGAGACGAAGCACCAGGATTTATTGACGCCTACCTATGGAAGACCGTGATCAGCACAGCCGCCACCCAAACGGCCAGGAAGGACATATGGATGAGGAATAAGGTGGTTAATGCCGACATAGTCCTCCCGTCCACGCCGGAGACCAACAACGCCACCACGGAGGTGGAGCACGCCACCCCCTGTTGCCATGACTGCGCGATCCAGGCCGAGCGGCTCGGCTCTGCGAAGTGGACGCAGATCGCTCCCCCAAGGGACGCCTCTGCATGGTAGACGCAGACCAAGGCCTGCTAGGAAGGGCCTACTACCAGGGCGCAATCTAGGAAGGCGCTCCAGACGGCGGACGGCGGCACGGCAGTAGAGGAGGACGCGCCCTGGCGTTCGGAGGCTGCTACAGATGTCCAGCCTGCCAGCGAGTCTGTCATGTTGCAGACATCGATGTGCGCTCCACAGGACAGGGAACGCAATGATGTGTCGTCAGCAACTTACGCTGCCGCCAGGCAGGAGGAGGGAGAAGCTGGCATTGCAGCGGGGCCACCTGTGTGGCAGGGAGGAAAGCCGCCAACGACGCGGCCTCTTCCCCAGACGAGAAGAGACCGCCATAGCCAGGAAGCAGGCGCCGCCCCCCGCACCAGGAAAAAGAAGACGCCACCAGCCCACCAGGAAAGGATCGCCCAGCCGCAACCCAGGACTGCTCCCAGGACAGCAGTGGAACGTGAAGCCAATCAGGAGAGAACCTCAGCGGTTAGCGGCCGTCAGGTGAGACCGAAACGTTCCCTCGGCAGCTCTTGCAGTGTTTCCGCTCCCTAAGATGGGGCCGCGGCCAGGATAGGTGTGGGCTCTTAGTGAGGTGCAACCGTTGTGGGGGTGATCACCACTAGACGGCCTGCGCGACACTTAAGGAGGCGCCGGTGTGCGCTAACTGCGCAAAGGTCACCAGGCCTCTCATCGCTGTTGCCCTGTTTACCGGGCCATGACGCGGGAAGAGAGGAAGGTGGCCCAGCGCCATGTCCCACCCACCATCCAGGAGGCCCCCTCCTTGGCATGCTTGGCCTCATTCTCTGGGATCGGAGACTGGGTACGAGGGACACCAAGGAGGCGGAGCGGTGCGGCAGGTCTTATTGGCTGGCTATTGGCGCATGGCTCCGCAATTGGCAAGGTCCGCGCTAGTAACGGCAGTGCCCAGACGGACTGATCCCCTGATAACTGGCCTGGCGAGAATATGGCTCATGGCTGGTGCATGACACCTTTTCTCAACTAACAAAATCGCCTGGACTTATCCAGAAACCACATCCTTGCATGTGCCATCAAAATGTATCAGATTTTACATGTAGGCTCTTTCTTTTTCCGCCTATGTGGTTTTTCCCTGACCTTTAATACCACGCCTCAACACCACCTATCCAACACTAAATCTGGCCTCGGTAGCATGTCTGACATGGAAACAGGCAGATACTTCTTGTATCACTTCCCAATCCTTCCTGCTATCTCCTTTCTCCTTAGAAAATAGCATGTCGTAGGCAATGTAGTTTAGTGTAGATTGCCACGCGGGTGAAGCAGGCTTCTCCCCCCTCCCCCGCCCGAAAAAAGCAAAGGAGATTGGTGTCGTAGTCGTGTAGTGCTAAGGTGCTTGCGTTACATGTGGCCACGTGAACTATGATGACGTTAACACCGAAAGCGTCCAACAAGGACAAACGTGTCGTTATTCTGTTCTTGGCTGTCGAACGGCAAACACCTGTGGACAATCTGAGAATGAAGACTGTGTATGGGGCAGCAAGTCTGTCGAAAACTACCATTTTGGAACGGTGCACCAAGTTCCGTGCGGGTCGCGTTTCGACACAAACCGTTGGTCGATCTGGGAGACCAGACAACAACAAGTGGACGGTGGATGAGTCGATTAGGGCGGACAGGCGCGGAACATGATCTATCCTCATGCAATTATCACGCCTTCGGTCCCCTCAAATATGCCTTGAAATACCGACATTTTCTGTCGGGCGAGGATGTGCAGCAGGCATTTACGGACTTCTTCACGTAGCAGCACATGGTGTTTTACCACACGGGGATCTTCAACCTGGTGCGTGAGTGGGATAAGTGCCTCGATGCTCATGGCGATTTTTTTCTGATTTGCATCCCGATTCAGGACTGTACGGCCGTCGAACGAAATCTTTTTGATCGCCCCTTATATTTCAGCGGGAATTTAATAGGCCATGTGAGGGAAAGGAATTTCTGTCCTGTGGAATTTTGAAACCACTGTGCATATATCTGTTGGAATTACATGAAATATTTTTCACTGAACCTTCACCTCTTCGTTCATGTTAATGACACGTACTCCTAGCCATCGTCCTATCTCTTGTCTTTACAATTGATTCAAATACTGACAGGATACGAAGGTGTTTTACGTGTGGAACCGGCTCAAAAACAGCACAAGATAACGATCTCCATGAAAGAAAAGAAAATCTAGTGGCTTCATCATCGCGACAGTCAGACAATCGGCAGCATTAAATTCCTTCCTTCGAGAATCTTGGAAAGCCCAGACCACACTAGATCAGTGTAATAAATACCTTGACTCATCTGCAGACGAAATATTCCTAGTACCGAATCTGCAATGCTGGGTGTACCAAAATAAATTACACAGCACAATCATAAGTTTCGCCTCATACGGCAAGTTTTGAAATAAATGTGCTGATAATTTATTTCCGTTTCCGACTTGAACAGAATCCGATTTTTCCAATATAAATAACATGCAAAAGCATACCAAGTGCTCTGTGACTATCAATATCGTTCACAAAGGACAAGACTCCTCTTTATTCATAGTCTGCTTTGAGCACGTTTTGTTGTATACAAAGTCTAAAAATAATTAGATTGTATGCCAAAAGTCTGGGTTAATTTCTAAATATCTCCGTAGTTTTCAAGTGGAGTGAGGACATAGGATGCTTTTGATGGTCATTCGTTCATCAGATGAGACGTTAAGCCTTGAACAGACCTCATAGGAATCGACAATGTGCTGAAACCGGGTTTCACCCATGGGAATCAAACAGAAATACCTGTACCAGATCTCTCTGCAGGCCAAAATCAATCAATCAATCAATCAATCAATCAATCAATCAATCAATCAATCAATCAATCAATCAATCAATCAATCAATCAATCAATCAATCAATCAATCAATCAATCAATCAATCAATCAATCAATCAACCAATCAATCAATCAATCAATCAATCAAGTTCCATTTCAAAGAGGAGACTCCTCTAGCGTCGCATGAGAGTACTTTATGAACGCTAGCCTAGTGCCGTTTATTTCTTCTGTCTCCATGGAAAAATAACATATAGTAGATGTATCAAGAAATAAGATTAAGGTAACATTTAGCCATTTTTCACAATGAAACAGCACTCATTAATTAAAAGAGAGTTCAAATTGAGAAAGGATTTTTTTATTATACAGACATTTCCTATAACAATTCATCAAGTTTTATTTCACACACAGTATTATCATTTTACAAAGGAAGCCACTAGAGTAACAATTACATCCTTCAATGATTTCTGAGCAAATTTATCTGAAACCAACAAAAATTAACCAATACTCATACAGTTTCCCTGTTGCTATCTGTTGATCAATACAACATTTCTACAATGTTCATTATCATGAAATGGATAACAGTACTGCTTTCACTGATGTCATTGTTTCGCGTAAGGTCGCGGCAGTACGGAAGCTTGCGAGATACGAATGCCGCTCATCACTGAGTGCCCTCGGATGCTGCAAGATCATTTCTTGGATCAGTGCGCACAGAAATGACAAACTACATCTTCCCTTCGAGATTTCTAATCTTTAACTTGCAGTAGTATTCTTTATAAATATATTACTCTCCTTTGTAGACAAGGCCATACACTAAAGCTTGTTTTCACAAAAACCTGTACACACTTGTGGCTGTAAGATTGTTTACCTGGGTTTTATATCCATGAAAATGTTGAAATAATCTTTGCATCGGTCCAGGTCTATGATATCACAGATAACATTAGACAGGTTTGTCACATGAAGTCATCAGACGAGATTAATGCCTATAGTATTCCACATCATCAAAGTGAAAGAACGGAATCAGTATTTCACTACAGTAAATCAATTACACTATCATTATAATAACATAGAATGAATTTCTCATGCTTCATCATGGTTTCCAACTTTCAAGGGCAGTATAGGTCTTCTATTTTTCAGATTAATATCCCTGAGAAGAAATAAAATAAGCTTCAAGTCCACCGTGTGACTGTAACTCGGAACAGAAGCTGGCTAGAGAAATGTCCATGATATTAATTTAATCTTATACATCTACTCTTCTAGCAAAGGAGATTGGTGATACTTATACAATGGCAGCGACTATGTATGGTATATCCTCATAGTAACAACATATTTTATTCTGTTCCTATTCTTTGGTAAGGTAAGGGTGTATTCTGCCGGAAGGCACGTCCGAAACCCCGCAGTGGTGTGCCTGAGCCGGAGTTTACGTACGGTAGGTTGGCCGTATTCTTTGGAAGAGTACGATAATCTCGAATGATTGTCATAATGTTATAAAGATGCTGTTGAACTCATAAATAATGGTATGGAAAGTTTTAGTAACATCATATAAACACTGATGACTAGATAATGATCATTCATCAACATGTAAGAAACAGAATTAATAAAGGTTCAACTGTCAATATGATTACTTATACAATTACCGTAGTATATGTTGCTTACTAATTAATTCATACCACCATAGAACATGTTTCGTCGCCATAAGACCAATCTGTGTCGGTGCGACGTAAAACAATTAGCAAAAAAAAAAAAAAAAAAAAAAACATGTTTCGAGAAATAGAACATCTATTCCCGAAAGACCATTTAACATAACCGTATGCCGTACGGTCATATGTATAACCTCGACTGTGGACGCCGAATAACCAAATGGAATTCAAGAAGACTTGAAGGAACTATTCTGACAATGAATAACATTTCTTACCCCACTTTGTAGATCAGTGTGTATGCATTGGGTGTTCAAAATATGGCCGTCCGATTATTCACACTGTGACTGACCATATTTGCTGAAATCTTGCCGTAATTTTCCACCTTGTATAGCTCTGCACGAAAGGCAAAAGAATGAATTGAAAGGAATTTTGGAAATGGGCATAATTTAATGACTTATTCCTTTAAATATTCTTAAAACACACCGAAATTCAGACTAAAACTTCCAGCATACGATGAAATGCCTATCTATTACTAAATCCTTTTCCGAAGTGAGTCTTGTTTATTTGGTTCCGCACATATGGCATTAAAACGCGTGGACATGAGGTAGTTCTAGAAAAATATTGATCATCTACGGCACAAACGCTAACAACAGAACAATTAATGTAATTGTAAACACAATGAGACACACACGATCCAGAAGAATTGCGGAAGACAACCATGGCTTCTTCTTTAGAGGATTTGTAGAGCCTTCTTCTGTCTCGCTGCCATCCGCACCAAGAGTAGCTGCTGAATTCTGAAAATAGAATATGTTTAAATTGATTAGTAGTGGTAAAAGCTATAACAATAACCTACTTCAAATATAAACTGCCCGCGAGAAAGTACACGGTTCAAATATGTTTCCACTATATCAGCTTTTCTTATTCTATTCGTTAGCTAATAAGTAAGATTGTTGAATGCCCAATAACCTAGATGTGTTAATCATATATCTCTATTTACGTCAATACAACAATAATTATCGCCCAGTTGTAACGTCACATTCTTAACTGTTAAAATAGTGCCTCTTCTATAGTCAAACATGCTAGTTGACTCGTCATATTTATGACAACAGCAATAATAATAATAATAATAATAATAATAATAATAATAATAATAATAATAATAATAATAATAATAATAAATCCCATGGCGAAACAGCCCCGAGGGGCCATGGCCTACCAAGTGACCGCTGTTCAGCTCGGTGGCCTGCAGATTACGAGGTGTCATGTGGTCAGCTCGACGAACTCTCTCGGCCGTTATTCTTAGCTTTCCAGACTGGGGTCGCCATCTTACCCTCAGAAAACTCGTCAATTAAGATCACGTAAGCTGAGTAGATCTCGAAAATCCCTGACCTGGCCGGCAATCGAACAGGGGGCCTCCGCGTAAGAGCTAGGCACGTTACACCTACGCCATGGAGCCGCCCACTAATAATAATGTGACAATGCAGACCGAGAGTGTATGGACTCGGCGCATGACAGTACTGGAAAACATGACAGCAAGGAAAACAATAACGCCCGTGAACTGTTGAGGCTAGCGATAAGGAAGCTTCTTGAAGAACCTGAAGGCCGATCAACAATGATCAATGAGCCCTGAATAATCTGGAATTGGATACTACAAGAATCGTTTGCTGGCCTATGTCAAGAGCGCAATTGGCGGAGCGCGTAGCGAATCATGATTGAGTCAGTGTTGCGTCAATTGTAGGTGAATGAACGTAAACAGATGGTAGCGTGTCCGTGACGAGTCATTCATCGGGAGTGAGTCCGTCAGATGGCTACATGGAGTTCAACGGTGTCACTTGTGAACTCTTCTGGAATGTCACAGTCCTGTGAGGAGCCATGTCTAGAACAGGAGTTCGACGTGCTGATGTGCAGCGTATTCGACTCCGATCGTGAGTAAAAACTGTCTCGACTGGGAAGAGCGCATTGGCCTGGCACGAACAAAATGGAACAAGTATGGTCACTCAACGAAATGGACAATTACATCATTTCACCCATCTCTCTTTCACCTGTTATTGATAGGGTGTTCTGAAGGAATGTACCATTGTAGACTTTGATATGTTATGCACTACAAAACCCCGACTACGTAAAATCGATCGTCAGATATGGCTGTGGACAGAAAGGGTGAAGAACGTAGTGAAGATTAAAAATACCTGTACCAAAAGTTCGTTGTTTCTATGACAGCTTAAAACTGGAGTCGTTGTCGTAATGCCAGGAGTGCAGCAAAGAACACGGTTGCATTAGGAAAATCAGTCCACTTCAGTGAAGTCTATGATGAAACTCGACGTAACAACTGGTGAGCGAAAACTCTACCGACTCGATAAGCAGCGTCACAGACAAACAGTTGTTATATAATTTCTTTATGGAATCAATGATGAAGAAGGCAAGCTTGGCACCAATTGAAAGAATGTAATAGAACTATGACAGCGATACTTTGAAGAAATTATCAATGAAGAGTTCTCTAATGCTTCAACTCCAGAGTCCGCACCGTACAGGTCCCGTTATGCCTATTACTGAGGCTGAGGTCGTTGAGGCACTGGCTAAGAAGATGAAACTAGGAGAGGAAACAGGACCAGACGATCTATCTGCCGAACTTTAGAAATCCAATCACTGCGATTCAACTCTGTGGCTGACTGGAACAAGATCATTGAAAAGAGAATGCTTCCAGCCGAGTGGGAATTCAATACCATAGTTCCGATTTGAAAACAGAAAGGAAGTCCAGCTGAATATTGCCATTGCGGATGAAAATGATTCAGATACTACAAAAATGAGCAGTATTGACCTACTAACAATTGGCTTGACAATTACGGCTGGCAGAAAACTCAGTGCAAAAATCCTTAACCGCTTTTGCACTGCCTGGCTTAAATTACGTTCTGTGACTAGTGTACTCTATGAAAAAAAATTCAGACTGGTTCAAGCCAAAAATATACTGTCCTGTAGTCTGCCCAATTGTCTTGTCTATGCTCAATGCTTGTGTTCATCAAAAGAAGAGGAACAACGACTTGTTGTCATGGAAATTAAAATTCTCAGATGGCCTGGCACTCCATGGTCGTATCACAAATGGGGAAGTTCGCAGGTGTTATAAAGTGGCACCACTCGTTGAAAACATGAGAGAATGCTGTCTACGCTGGTATAATGGTCATATGCCATGGAGATCTTGACTCGCATACTACCTGGACACAGCAAGAGATGGCGGTGTGTTGGACAGGCACCACGCACACGACGATGGTAATTCAGTAGTGAGTCAGGCTCCGTGCAGAATGGATGTGACGAGGAAAGAGCAGCGAGCCAAACTGGCCGGTCAGCGTGGTTGCAGTGCCAAAGAATGTAATAGAGGGCTTGTGGATGTTGTGGGGAATAATGCCCTTCCCTACCGAACCATTGCGGGATGACCAGCAGCATTTCCTCAGGGGCGTGAAACGAGCAGCGACGTGCAACGGTCCGGTAGACCTGTTACTGCCCGGACTGTTGAGACTGGCTTAAATGGCGTTCTGTGACTGGTGTGCTCTGTGAAGAGAGAAAATTTCAGACTGGTCCAAGCCAAAAATATACTGTTCTGTAGTCTGCCCAATTGTCTTGTCTATGCTCAATGCTTGTCTTCATCAAAAGAAGTGGAACAACGACTTGTCGTCATGGAAATTAAAATTCTCAGACGGCCTGACACTCCATGCAGACGATGGGTTTGTACGCACATAGGTACACTACTTGAGTTACAAGTCGAAACGGGCATTGAAAAACGAACCGTCCTCAGAATTTTACGGGAAGAACTTCAAATGCGTAAAATTGCAGAAAGGTGATTGCCTTGTGCATTCACTGACGTGAAAAAGTGGACACGGTATGACATATATCTCATCCCCATAAAGGAAAAACAAATACGTGGGAGACTGTTTGGGACACGGGATGACATTGCTAACGCTATGAAACGTGAGGCTGCAATTCATACATGGTGAAGAAACTGGTACCTGACTGTGCCGCATCGCTGGCAACTTGTTGTGTACAATGTATACAGGGTTTATCGTAAGGGTTATAACACTGTCTGAGAGTGAACATTATTACTGCACGAGGATTTTCTGTCTGACATTTCCCTCACTTTGTATCCTACACCTGGTAAACCTACTCGGTATTTTTCATATATTCCCCTGCATATTACGCTCCCCACTCCAATCTGTATATTTCTATTTGTCTGGTAGATCTCACATACATGCGATAAAAAGTTCCTATGACTTATTCTCCAATTCTCGTATGAATGTATATAAATTTGTATATGGATGTCTTTTCTTGCTGCTAGTTTAACTTCAGATTCTGACACATGGAAGATTTCCGTCGACGCAATGATGGTGAAGGGCGAGGAATGCGAATGCAGCGGCGATGGCCTTCATTAAGGTAAGCCCCATCTTGTTGCCCGATGTGGAAATGGAAAACCATGGGAAACCATATTCAGGGTTGTAGACGATGGATTTTGTACGCACAAAGGTTAAAAATACACACTTGTTTAATAATGTCTTTTTTTACAGGTATGATATAGTGTGATATTTATATTTAATTTGCGTGTTCAACAGACTGAAAATCTTTTAGGTTACATTTGAATGAGTCGATACTGGAAAAGTATGGCTTCCTTCTTAACGAACGTATGTATGTATTGTACCGGTTACGACCTGCACATGAGTATTTTTGAGTATAAATGACATTTAATTATCACGCGTAATGTTCTGAGCACGCCTGGTTTGTTTACCGTCAGCGGGGCAAGCAAGCAAGCGAGTGAAGGACAGCTGTGAGCTGTGACGTAGCCACAGGGGCTAGCTAGACCGACCGCCCGTCACACCACGTGTTCCCAGCCTGGACTCGTATATTCTAGATTCCACGTCACATCTTCCAGAATGATCGACGGGGAAAATTTTGTAACTCCCGTAATAATTATGCTAGCGGCTTGAGCGATATGTCATCTTGTTTGGGATCACCTGAACGTCGCAATGCTTGAGTTTTAAGTAAGTCCATCGAGGGATTCAGGAGATATTCAGTCAAGCCGTATTGTGACGTAGACGTCTCGGATCGAATAAAAGGAGGGCCCACTGTAGCCTGTTCACTCAGTTACAGCTGAGTAGTAAGCGTGGACACTCTCGCTGCTACTATCGTCATGTAGTGACAGTCCCGACGAGGAACTCTGTAATTTTCTAAGTATTCATAAAGTGAACTTGTATTTTTTCGAGTGTGGGAGAACGAATTCTTCCAAGTATTCTCAAGTGGACTTGCAATATTTCGAGTGTTAAAGAACATTTTCTAAGTCTTCATAATTGAACTTAAAATATTTACGGGTGTTCGAGACTGGAATTTTTCCAATTATTCATGAAATGGACTTGTATTATTTACGTATGTTAAAGAACGAATTCTTCATAAATTGAACCTGCAATATTTGCGAGTGTTAAGAGACTCATTCCTCTAATAAACAGTGATTTATAAACTTTTCTAGTGATGATCTCTGAATGTGCTCAAAGTTCCCGTAATCATAAATTTGTGATTTTGCCGGTACTGGTTCAAAGACTTATAAACTTTGCCGGTGATGAACTCTAACTTCATTCAACGCCTTTTAAACATACATTTAGGATTTCATCTGTGTTTATTCAAAGACTTGGATACCTTGCCAGTGATAGACTGCAAATTTATTCATGTGGATGGACTTGTGTTTTTCGTACATGTTCACTCAAAGACTTGTACATTCGCCAGTGGTGATTCAAGAATTATAAATTTCGCCAGTGATAGACTATAAATTTATTCATGTGGATGGACTTGTGTTTTTCGTACATGTTCACTCAAAGACTTGTACATTCGCCAGTGTTGATTCAAACTTTATAAATTTCGCCAGTGATGAACTTTAAATCTATTCAGATTTTCATGTGGATGGACTTATATTTTTCGTCCGTGTTCATTCAAAGACTTGTACCTTCGCCAGTGGTGAACTTTAAATTTGGTTATAGTTTCATGAGAAGGGACTTGTGTTTTTTTGCCAGTATTTATTCAGAGACGAAGACGTTTGCTAGTGGTGAACTTTGAAAGTATTCATAATCCTCGTATACAGAGACATATCATTTTACGAGTGTTAAATTTTGAAAGTCTCGATGAATAATAACCAGTGACTTCGCTAATAGGTTAATCACCCAAGGTTTTTATGAACTCAAATTTATCAGTACTACGAGCGACCTTGGAGACATCAACCCTCTCAGTCACACTGAACTGAGGTAGCAAATGATTATCTGCAACATCACCAGGATCATCGGGGTTCAGCCTAGGCCTCGAAAGTTCGAGGCATCTCTACCTTCTACCAACCCAGCCAGTCCAGCCGTTTCTGTACGGAGTCCCTGGAATCTTCTGGAACGTGTTCCAACCTGTTCGGCTTGGTGAACTGGAGAATCCGAGCCATATTATAGCACTATGTGGAAGACAACTTATATCTACCTGGAGGTGATGTGCAATTTCATGTCTTATATGAATAAACGCATGTTCAGTCAGAGTCAAAGTTTTCTTGTAGATAGGACCCTACCTCCTGTACCGATCCCTAGCTACTAGTCACCCAGTTTTATCCCTGAGAACTATATTCTTGCTTACTTTAAAATATAATCTGAGAGTCGGGCTCTTTTATCGGTACAGTATGTATGTATGTATGTATGTATGTATGTATGTATGTATGTATGTATGTATGTATGTATGTATGTATGTATGCATGTATGTATGTAGCTATGTGAACTATGGAAATATAACCAGCCCAATAAGATTCTGTTCTGCACCCCGATTGTTGTTGTTTTTTATTATAAGATTTTAACACAAAAATCATTTGTACTGACCTGGGAGGACCATTGATTGAGTATTATCAATCGTCCAGGAGGGGTTTCCAGTACCCAGTCGACAGCCGAGCTGATCCAAGCCGGAGGAGCTCGCTCTGCGGCCAACATCACTTTGAGGGTGACGGTAGTCAGTAGTGACATACCCAACAGGAGCAAGGAGTCGCGGAAGAACGCCACTTGGAACATTGAGATTGTAAGCCTTAGTAATTCGACCCTCCAGATCATTGTAGAACATCAATAAAGCTAAGATCATTCGTCAAATATTTCTGTAGCAGTCATAATACGTACATACATACATACATACATACATACATACATACATGCATACATTACATACATACATACATACATACATACATACATACATACATACATACATACATACATACATACATACATACATACATACATACATACATACATACATACATACATACATACATACAGTACCCGAACACCTGCCCTAAAGTAAGCCTGGCAAAGCTCAACGGTTCAGGGTTTGGAGGGTGTGGAATGGGCCATCCCCTTGCAAAATTAACGAATTATTATATATTTAATACAGGGATTTAAGAACATACATTTCAATGACAACCATTCGATATAGTAGGTAAAACGTGTTTATTTATTAAGACATAAAATAGAGGATAAAAATCCACGGGTATCAAACACTGTACATATTTGCAAATGTTATCGAAATGACGGTCGGGTCTCGGAGCATCATTACTTTAATATTACCCACTGGAAGATGATGTGTCACTATAGCACGAAAAGGAGGATTATCACATAAGTCAAATCAAACTTTCATGGATTAAGGCCTTTCCTCTGGTATCTAGTAATATGAGAAGTATTCGCATCCGTAACTTAAGAAAAATCCCGCACATACAGGGAACACAATATAATAATAATGCTAATTGCTTTACGTCCCACTAACTACTACTTTTACGGTTTTCGGAGAGGAACACAATATAAAACCTAACACTCGATATGGAACCGGATTCTAAAACCCCCAAAATAACACTGAATTTAAGCTGTAGGACGCGGCCTAGGCACCCCTAGATCAGGATTGGACCTCACGAATTTTAAATTAACGTGCGGCGCTAATGCCCCTTTAGTAACTGACATAAACATTAACACCACAAACGGTACAAACAGGACACGGAAATAAAATTGAGCAAAACAAATCACCATCCTGAAATGATGAAACATGTACCTGACAAAGAACTCGTACACTAATACACACTTGTCTTGGTATACGCTCTCGGGTATCGAATCTTCACACACACAGAAAATCCAATGGTCGATAATCCATCTTATCCTCACGTGCACACGGGATAAGTATCAGTTGGCCAGCTCGACTTCTAATTATGCAGTACGACTGCTGGTTAACAAGGTTCACTAATATAACTCTAGCACATGGCAAGAGGGATTTACCTGCATTCCGGCATTTACTTGCTCGTCAGTGTTGGCCAAACTTCACTTTCTCGGCCCTAATTCAACCCTTGGGAGCGCCGTTATCTCACTAAATACTAGCCAACTCAGGTTGAAATACCATCCGCGTTCAACGCGGGCATAAAAACTATATTTCACATCTACGTCAGCGATTCACTCTGTCAGACACTATCAATCTCATTTATGCGCAATCATTAGCAATCAGGCCACCTTTCTTCTTCCATTCAGTGCCTTACAGGCTTCATCCATAAGATCCATGCTCGATCACAGAGCAGACCCGTGACCAACCAGCCTACCTTCTTTAACGTTAATCATTTTTTCAACCCTGCGAAGTTTACACACCGTGAGCAGATCATTGTAGAACATCAATAAAGCTAAGATCATTCGTCAAATATTTCTGTAGTAGTCATAATACGTACATACATACATACATACATACATACATACATACATACATACATACATACATACATACATACATACATACATACATACATACATACATACATACATACATACATACATACATACATACAAACATACAGTACCCGAACACCTGCCCTAAAGTAAGCCTGGCAAAGCTCAACGGTTCAGGGTGTGGAGGGTGTGGAATGGGCCAGCTGAAATATCATGCATTAGAGAAGATAACAAGTGCATGCATATCCTATCTTTACTATAAACGAGTGCCTCCTATACATTGAGCCCCTGGTTCGAATTCTACTAGGGCACTACTGTCCTTTTTTCATTAGATGACTCTACACCTATAAACTGTTAATTTTATGGACAACTAAAACAAGTGATCTACTATTTCTGTGCAATCCTAACTATATCATTCAAGGCACTTGAAAAAAAACACAAAACTATACACTCAAAAAAACGCATTCCGGTCCCACTCAAATTAAAATCTACTATTAAAAGATCTAGCCTCTAGCGGCTTTAACTACATAATATTTACATTTCTCCAACAAACGGAATGCGAAAACTACTTTCTCAAATGATGTTTGATTTGACTTATCTGATATCCATATTGTGCTTCAACTCAGCCCTTCCGGGCCTATCATGGGTGCCTAATTCGCCATAGAGCTCACGATTTCTAGTGTAGAGTTCCTTAGTTTTCGATCTGCGTTTTGTCAAACATGTCGAGATGCCTTGTGCTTGAGTGCTAGTGCTGCGGATCTCTGCAACTAAGAGCATGAACGGTTTAAATGTCGTCCTTCGACACTCGTTTCACGCAAACGTGTTGTTCAATAACGTGATCTATAATTGGGAATTCTTTGACTGTTCCCGCAATAGAAAATTCAGTCCGTTTCCTAAAGCTTCCATTTAATGGTAAGTAACCCGATCACCTCTGATATCAGTCCTGCCGCCTGCACTCGTTCGATTACTTGAAACCCGTAATTTATATGGGAAAATTATTCCGTTTCTCCAATATATGTGGGAATATCACTACTGGTCTTTATTCTCCTAGTTTCATTTACTGTATCTTCTTCTTCTTCTTCTTCTTATGACGCCGTCTCCCTCCGAAGGTTGGCGATCCAATTGATTATGATTACGCGCGAAACGGCAGCACGGAAGATTCAATTCGCTTCTCCAATAAAGGGCTAAGCGTCCACCCTTCGAAACCATACAGAAGGACAGGAAAGACATAACAACGTAGCATTCGAACTCTGAGCTGGAGGTTGAGTTCTCGGCTGGTGAATAAGGTCCTCATTGTATTGAACATATTTTTTACTTGTCCAATCCTGGATTGCCAACTAGAATACCGTCTCTTACTGTCCGTATGTTCACTTCTCCCTTATCACGGCGTAACCTAACAGCACTCCACTTGTAGAATTCAGAAGTGGTGGAGAAATTTCTGTTCAGTCTTATTTGAACGATCTCCTCTTCCACCGAGCTCTTGTGATTCCCCGAGAAACAGTGAGTTTTCTTTGTACCGTGATCCACATTTTCTTTGACGGACGTTCAAATACAGTATTCCTTCTTTCACTGATACTGCACAATTATTATACATTATGTGTCATAGGCACTAGGTAAATCTAAATTTCTCTATGTTCTATTTTCAGTCAAGATAACGGAAATTGGAGCTTATTTTGGGATGATTCCAGTCGTGCATCTTCTCGTATTTTTCTAGCTCTCGTTGAGAATAGGGCCTCCCCAAACAAAATCCAAGTTCTCCGTCTCTCCTGCCGGCTCGCTCCTTCCTGTCGTCACTGGTGCATCCCTGCCTTTCTTTTGTGTGCTCCATTTACTAAACTGAGCCCTCGCTCACTGATGCCTCCCAGTTCGTAACCTGGCGGATGCCTTTCGCAGACATTAAGTGCTAAATATTTGTCATAGGACTGCCGTATGATACGGTTCAATACATACATACATAAATACATAGAGTAGAGTATTGATTATCCGAAACAGTCGGGGACTGGATGGTGTTCCGATAAATGATTTTCCGGATAACCGATCACTTACGAAACACTTGATATTAAACACAGCTGTGTATATTTTGCATCACACCGTAGTAATACAGTTTAGGAAAAGAAGTCCAAAGTTGTATTTTGGATCATAGCTCTTTTATTTTTGCCGCTAAATCTCGCAAATGTTTTAAAGACAGCAATTGGAGAGCATCACATTCTTTTGTTGTTATAACCACTTCATAGCCGTCTCAAGGCAGTGAAAAGCTTCTTCACTGGGTGCTCCTTTTTCATCAAGGTCGTAGTCGCTAGGCTCTTCCCCGTGGTCGCATCTTACATATATTATGAACGGTACAACAAATACAGCACTATCTGTCACATGGGCCACTGACGACGCAAGATTGGTCACGTAGGCCGGTTGATAGGAAGGAGGAACACAGCGGACCTTCTACGTGGCACACAAATTTGAATTTGCCAACTGCAACGCTTCCGGTTAACTGATGTTTCGGTTGATCGGTATTCGAATAATCGATACTCTACTGTACATACATACATACATACATACATGCATACATACATACATACATACATACATACATACATACATACATACATACATAGTGGTGGTGGTGGTGATTATTGTTTTAAGAGGAAGTACAACTGGGCAACCAGCCTCTATATAACACTAATCAGAAAGAAAAACACGGAAGGGGTCCGACACTTCGAAAAATGAAGGTATCGGCCAAAGAAAGACAAGGGCCACGAAGGGCGTGAAAATTAAAAACTCCCTAGGCCTCCATACGTAATACCGTCGGGGTCAGAAAAGAACAAGAGTTGACCAAGAGAGGTCCGATAGGATAGATAAAAGTGAGGAGCCTGGCAAAGTGAGTGGAAACAATGCCAGGACTCAGCTGAGGGCCCCGTGGCCGCCAACCCACGCTCCAAAGTTCAGAGCCCCTGAGGCCCCTTTTAGTCGCCTCTTAGGACAGGCAGGGGATACCGTGGGTGTTATTCTACCGCCCCCACCCACAGGGGGCATACATACGTACCTACATACATACATACATACATACATACATACATACATACATACATACATACATACATACATACATACATACATACATACATACATACATACATACATACATACATACATACATACATACATACATACATACATACATACATACATACATACATACATACATACATACATACATACATACATACATACATACATACATACATACATACATACATACATACATACATACATACATACATACATACATACATACATACATACATACATACATACATAGCTCTTTAGGTTACCTATTAGTGGCGTTGAGTCTCCATTAGAAGGAAGAATTATTCCTAAGTATTGCATGTACAGGCAATGTGCTAGTATATTCATACAGCCCAGGGACAGCCGTTCAGAACTGAGAGGATCGAGGAAGAACATCAGTATCGTCATGGCAGCCAGCACTGAAACACACGACAGAACAGTCCACATTATGCACATTTGTGGAAATAAGAAATACTAACTTCAACTCTTCCTGTGCTATTTTACAGTTTGTCTTCTAAATTTTCTTTATCATATTATAAAGTATTTAATTTTTGAGAAAACGTAGCTGAGAAATGTTCATCTGAACGAAATCGAATAAATACCTAGAGTGTGTTGTTGTTTTAAATCGCAGCTCGGTCTACGCAAGTAATGTTCTTTTCATTTTCAGTGTGTTTTAAGTGTGAATGAGAGTAACATATCATTCCGTAAACGAAGTACTTGAAATGGTAACTTGGCTGAAAAAGGAAAATTGGACTTTTCAATGGTCAAATTCTGACCTCTGAAGGTGGAGAGCTATACTGTACAGAGTGGTCCACCAGCCCTTTAAAACTTAGTGTTATGTAACCAGCATAGGCTGTACCGGGTGGCCAGCCAGCGCGTAGTCTACATATAAGTGCCCCACATGCACCAATGATGAATGTCTAATTTTCACAGGGGTATTACTGCCTGCAGGCATGTTACGTCAGAATACGACAAGATAACAATCGGACGGCCACTCGTTGCATGTTCCTCAGCGATATCCGTCTAATGTACCTCTTTGCGTTTTTTAAATGCTATTTGTTCGGGGCGTCGACCTATGTTATGAACCCACCGTGTATGTGGAAATTGCGGAAGTGTAAAGTGTTGAATGTGAGGAAAGGAACGTTAAGGACGACACAAACACCCAGTCCCCAGGTCAGAGATATTAATCATTTATAATTAAAAACTCCTGGCCCAGCCGGTAATCGGGCCCGGGGCCGCCTGGTGACGCATTGCCCCCTACACCTGATGCGTTAGTAAGCCTGATTTTCGAACGCATTGTACTAGGCTAGTGTTTGGTACAGTAGCACTACAGTTGCTGTCAACATATCGACATCAGCTGATGTGTTCAGCAATGACGAATACACAAACATAATTTTGATCTCTAGAGAATCCGGTCGGAATGCAGCCGAAGCTCGCAGACGGTATGTGCAGGAATTTCTAAACAGCCGCCTGAGTTCTATACACGTATTTTGCCGAACAGAGCTAATGGATAGTTCAAGCCACATACAAACAATTCTTTGATAGAGGTGAATATCTGCAAGCGTATAAATGAATGCGTTATTAAACTTTATTTTCTGCATATTTGCCGTGTTTACAAATGCAGCCTGTTAGTTTTTTTTTTTTTGCTATTTTGCTTTACATCGCACCGACACAGATAGGTCTTATAGCGACGATGGGACGGGAAAGGCCTAGGAATGGGAAGGAAGCGGCCGTGGCCTTAATTAAGGTACAGCCCCAGCATTTGCCTGACGTTAAAATGGGAAACCACGGAAAACCATCTTCAGGGCTGCCGACAGTGGGATTCGAACCCACTATCTCCCGGATGCGAGCTCACAGCTGCGTGCTCCTAACCGCACGGCCAACTCGCCCGGTCATCCTGTTAGTAAAATGACTGATATTTGTTTCACATCGGAAATATAGCACGGTGTACCGCTCCTTTGTAAACCAGCGATTAGGCATCCCATTCATCATTATTGCATGCGGGACAGATATACGTAGAATGTACAGGGAGGGAGGGCCACCTGGTACAGCATAAAAGTATCGATCTCTATTCGTATACAGGACTAAACCAATAATATGCTTGGTTTCAAGCTCGTCAATAGGGACGGGATCGTTAGTCCAGTGATAGGTAATTTAATATTTGAAACTCTAATGAATTTATGAAACTATTACATCTGCGAATAACATTTACTTTAGGACAGGGCTCGTACATTAAGTCCAGGGATAGATACCGTATAGGTCGCGAACCTACTATCGAGTGCCAGGTCTCGCACTAGCTAAGGTGGCAAAAATGTCTTCCGTTAACATTATTCACCCATCCCGTGCAGAGGCACGTTCAAATCCCGGGATTTATGTATGCTGTTACGTCTATGACCGTGAATATGCTACGGACACATTCCTACTCATTTCAAAGAATGGATTTTTCGGCCCCAAAAATATACATTTGCATCACGTTTTACGCAGCGACGTTGTGAAATCGTGATTCATCTGAAAAAATGACTGTTGATAAAAAAGGCTATATCATTGGCTACTTTGTGTAATGACCATTGACAAAATTCGCCGGGAGCATGGAGGTCAGATTATGAAGCTCCTGATTTATTTGCCGATGGTACGGATAGAATTTATTATTATAGATGCCCCTATACTTTTGGTTTGTAGAGATCATAGGGGCATCTCCAAGGGAGGTTTCCATCCGCTTGTTCGTGGTGCATACAAACGTCGCTGGAGGCTCCGGAACAATTGGCTGCCAGTTTTCTGCTATCAGAAATTCACTTATCACAAAGGCGACTGTGATGACTGCTGTCATGCTTCCCCAAAGATTAGTAATATAATAGCGTACTCGTTACTGGAACAAATCAACAGTGTTGATTATGTTCCCTTCCTCTAGATCAGGTATGTCAAACAGTGCCCGCAGTAAGACTTGACTTTGCACGCGTGCGGGAAGAACTTATATTTAGGCGGGAAGGGGAAGAGTAGAACTGGTAGTACGTCCGCTCATAGCACAGACGAATACTATACGCGCACTTTTTCTTGAGCCCGGAGCTCCATAGTGCCGAATCGGTAGACCTCGGTTATCTTCGACATCCATACCGACAACCTTTGAAACACAAACTATGAATCGCTTATTCGTCGCTGTGCGACATCTGGCGTACACTTTGCAAACTAGTACTGTTGTCGTTTACACAGCAAAGCCAAACTATATAATTCATGCTAGTAACAAGATTCGCATTGAGAAATGTTATATAATGTTAAATAATGTATGTGTGACACAATTGTTGACGTAAGATAATAAATGTTTTGAAAATTCATATCGATCGATCATATTATCGATTCAATTCAGAATTCATTTCCATCCAGTTGGCAGTATAACCGAAACTGGCAGCACTCCCTCCTTTCTCCACACACCGTAAAAATCGGACTCAAGAAGAAGTGCGCGTATAGTAAACGGTATCTCTTCGTGGCACGTGAAACAAAACGACGATGGAAGGCGAGTGGTAAGGGGAAAAGTTACAGTAGATTTGATCCGGAATGGTCGCACTGTTTCCTAAGTCTCAAACATGAAGGAGAACCTCAGTACTTAGGGTGCGAAAAGCATGACCTCTACAAAAGTTTAATGTTAGGCATCATTATGAGCTGTATAATGCACATCAGTACAGTGGTGTTACTGATAATGAGAAGCTAAAAGTAATAGCGGAACTACGAAGTACTTTGAAATATGTGATTATACTGAAAGGATGTGTTTTTAAAAGTAGTTTGTTAGGGGAACATGAAACGGTAATGTCGAAACAACGGTAGTTCCAAATATCGGCTTTTTATTTTTACCAGTATTCCTGTCAATCTTTGGAAGTACTTACAGATGTGAACAGTTATTTTCCAGGATGAGGATAAACAAACCTCGATTCTGATCTCGGATAACAGACGAACATCTCAATGCAGTAATGAAAATAGTGTATGCCATCACCATCAAGCCTAACATTGACTGAATTATTGTCAGCAACTGTCAAAGGAGCTCACGAAATCAGTGAACATAAAGGAATCGCTTTTAAGCAACTTATATTTTATTTTTCATAGGAAGCGAAACTACGATGACCATGGTGCACACAAGTGCTCACCGGAATGTTTTTAAGTTATTTCATCACACCTTTATTTTTTCAACTAGAATACTCTTAGTGTATTATTTTATGTATCTTGAATATGTCAGAATTTGATCCTTCGTTTAAGTTTAGGTTAATATGTGTAGTATTTATGTAGCCTACAATTTTGTTATCTTTGTCTTCTTCTTCTTCCTCCTTTGCTACAGCTGTATCCCACGCCTGTGGGATCGCGGGTGTGAACTGCTTCTCACATATTGATTTGGCCCTTCTTGATGCCAATCTAAATGGAGGGATGTAGTTACTATTGCGTGTTCCTGTGGTGGTTATTAGTGTGGTATGTTGTCTGAATATGATAAGGAGAGTGTTGGTACGGACACATACACCCAGTCCCGGAGCCAGAAGAATTAATCAGAAGCGATTAAAAACCCCGACCCGGCCGGGAATCGAACCCGGGACCCCTGAACCGAAGGCCAGTACGCTGACTATTCAGCCAACGAGTCGGACCATTATATTATCTTTGTATATATCAATAATGTGTTTATTATTATTTCATATAAATTAACAACTTACGGTGCCTTATTATTGATATTGGTGAAGGGCAGCCCTCATTTACAGGTAGCACACTTCGTTCATAATGAAGGAACGAATACTGCGCGCCCTCTAATGCATCTCCTTCAAATTTCTCCGCTCGAGTCAGCGTGTGCTAGCCGAGACCGCACGGGAGTAAAGACACCCTACAAGCTGCTCGCCTGGTGTGCGCTTGATCTCGACATGCCTTCCCTAGACGAATGAATGAGAAAGCCTTGTGTCGTGACCTGTTTTTCACAGATTCAGAGTTAGTGTAGCATACAAGCTCAATAGAACATTCTGTTATAGTTCGACAGGAGACGCTTCGCCGTACACAGATAAACTGTTAATAAAATAGAATACTCCCATCCTTCAGTTTCAATCACCTGAATCTGGGGAAAGAGTAATCGCATTGTAATCCAAATTATATTTTGATACATATTTGCTTTTACTTATTACAATTCATTATCTATTACTACATTAAACATTACAATTATATCTATTAACTGCTTACTTCCAAACTCTGCATTGTCGTCTTTTAAATTTAGTTATTTATTTTTGTCCTAGGTGTTAACAGTGTTACATAGTCTAGGATAACACGTATCTTACCCTTCATAAGTTGAAATAATGCTTACTTTTATGTCACAATATTTACAGAGCTATCCTACAACTACAACATGAGTGAATTGAATGAATGAATGAATTAATTAATTAATTAATAAATGAATGAATGAATGAATGACTCCATGTGTTGATGAATGCATGATTTCATGATTGAACTGTGTTCACGAATGTGAAACTGTTATTGCCTTCCTACATAGAGTAAGAATCGAGCCATGGGCCCATTTCCATTTCTCAACCGATACACCCACAAAGGTGACATACTGTTTGTTCGCAGGAAACGCTCCCTTAATGCATGTCCCTTCCTCCACGGTATTTAATATCCACGTCATCTATCTATTTAATATGCTACAACGTTCAGTTAGCATTGTACCACAATAGATCACTTCGCACAACCTATTAACTTGTTCGTATTACTGGTACACACATTATAGAAAAACACAATATACCACATATTTGTGGAATAATCCTTGCATCTTGGCACGAAGGCTGCATATCGTTCTTTCTGTCCAGAATTGCCTAGTTTTACATTGCTGACACATAGTTATCAAGCAGAGCAATATCAACTTCAGTTCAGACGTACTATCGGTGTTAGATGGGTTGCGTATGTCCATTTACTTTAAGTGGCTTTACCACTTTGTATCTACATTTTCTCCTGTCTGAAGAGACAACTAAAAGTTGCCCACCGGTCATCTCAACTTTGGAGTGTAAGTTGCGGACTAGAAGGCCCCTAGTTAAGGCCACACTCCGCAGGTAAAAATACACTGACTGACCGAGCAAATGCAACACCAAGAAGGAGTGGTCAGAACTTTATGCCAATTGCAGGGTAGACTGACGTCACTGAGGTATGCTCATGATGTGAAATGCGCCGCTGTGCTGCGCACGTAGCGAACGATAAATGGGACACGGCGTTGGCGAATGGCCCACTTCGGACCGTGATTTCTCAGCCGACAGTCATTGTAGAACGTGTTGTCGTGTGCCACAGGACACGTGTATAACTAAGAATGCCAGGCCGCCGTCAACGGAGGCATTTCCAGCAGACAGACGACTTTACGAGGGGTATGGTGATCGGGCTGAGAAGGGCAGGTTGGTCGCTTCGTCAAATCGCAGCCGATACCCATAGGGATGTGTCCACGGTGCAGCGCCTGTGGCGAAGATGGTTGGCGCAGGGACATGTGGCACGTGCGAGGGGTCCAGGCGCAGCCCGAGTGACGTCAGCACGCGAGGATCGGCGCATCCGCCGCCAAGCGGTGGCAGCCCCGCACGCCACGTCAACCGCCATTCTTCAGCATGTGCAAGACACCCTGGCTGTTCCAATATCGACCAGAACAATTTCCCGTCGATTCGTTGAAGGAGGCCTGCACTCTCGGCGTCTGCTCAGAAGACTACCATTGACTCCACAGCATAGACGTGCACGCCTGGCATGGTGCCGGGCTAGAGCGACTTGGATGAGGGAATGGCGGAACGTCGTGTTCTCCGATGAGTCACGCTTCTGTTCTGTCAGTGATAGTCACCGCAGACGAGTGTGGCGTCGGCGTGGAGAAAGGTCAAATCCGGCAGTAACTGTGGAGCGCCCTACCGCTAGACAACGCGGCATCATGGTATGGGGCGCTATTGCGTATGATTCCACGTCACTTCTAGTGCGTATTCAAGGCACGTTAAATGCCCACCGCTACGTGCAGCATGTGCTGCGGCCGGTGGCACTCCTGTACCTTCAGGGGCTGCCCAATGCTCTGTTTCAGCAGGATAATGCCCGCCCACACACTGCTCGCATCTCCCAATAGGCTCTACGAGGTGTACAGATGCTTCCGTGGCCAGCGTACTCTCCGGATCTCTCACCAATCGAACACGTGTGGGATCTCATTGGACGCCGTTTGCAAACTCTGCCCCAGCCTCGTACGGACGACCAACTGTGGCAAATGGTTGACAGAGAATGGAGAACCATCCCTCAGGACACCATCCGCACTCTTATTGACTCTGTACCTCGACGTGTTTCTGCGTGCATCGCCGCTCGCGGTGGTCCTACATCCTACTGAGTCGATGCCGTGCGCATTGTGTAACCTGCATATCGGTTTGAAATAAACATCAATTATTCGTCCGTGCCGTCTCTGTTTTTTCCCAACTTTCATCCCTTTCGAACCACTCCTTCTTGGTGTTGCATTTGCTCTGTCAGTCAGTGTATATTTTTATCTAATGCGTGGATTTTCACGGAAATTTGTGGGAATATCACCTACATAAAAGTAGATATATCACGAACATTTCTTTCATATACAATTGATGGTTTTCCCAAATAATTATTTTTGACATTTTAATTCCAGTTTTTCATGAAATTTAAGTAACATGTTAATGTAAATTCTTAATTAGGTAGATAAAATTCTTTCAAAAGCACTACGTATCGATTTTTCTCTACATAATTTATATAAGAAGATATATCGTACCAAGGTTTGTGTAATTTTTACGTTCAAAATTTTGGACTTAAAATCCCTACTACTTCAAAAAGCTCTGCAATCAAAAATTCCATACGCAGGTTTCTTAATACAGCTGTGATACATATACCATAAAAATTTTGTTACATTTGGCAGAATATTATGGGAGAAAAATGGGATTTAAATGTAAAATTACAATTGACAAACAAAGCATTACTACAGTGATAAATTGTTTGAATTCAACGGAATAACTTCGTGACAAGAAAAAAAGAAACTTAAGCCTTTCTATGTCAGTCATAAAAAATTTCACCAAAATGACCGAAATATCTATTTTTATCTCCGGACTGTCGACTAAAGACTGATATTCTTTCACTTATTGTGCCACACTCCTCGCTTTGTGTTACCTAACTGATTTGCCTTGCAAACTCTTGTTACTTTTTAACATTATGGTTTTTAGGTTTGCAATGTCTAGGAAGGCTTTCATTTACACGCCTTTCGTGGCTCTTCCCTTTCTTTTGACGATACCAGTATTCTTCGACGAGTCGGATACCCTTTTTCTATTCACTTAACAGAGGGTGTTTATGTAGTTGTACCTCTTCTCCTCCGCCTTCCACTTCTTCTTCTTTTTCTGCTTCTCCAAGTGCCATGCTTCCTCTCCCGAACATTGAAGATCACCCTGGCAAGTACTCCTTGGCCTTGAACCAGTGTGAAGAGATCGTTTGGTTTGAGAATTTCTGTCATGTTTTGATATTTTACCGGATGAGTCCACTGCGCCTGACGTTTTGTGTCGTTAGGCATCCCAACGAACGTCAGTGGTATGATGGTCGATTCTCCTTTGCCATATAGCAAGCCACATTCGCCTTTAACCACTCACTGATGCATCACAGCAAGACTTTTGCAAAAAACATACTGTATATGCGACAGGTGTTTACACAATGCATCAAGGGCATACGGTTAAGTAACAAGTAACTGCCAAGTATAAACTTTAGATTGGATATGAAATTAACGCTAAAAGCGCGTGTGAATTTGTGAAGCGGGAAGTCGTTTCAGACCCAGTACGCTTGTGTTATAGTCTAATTGTAAGTACGGAGATGGTAGCGCGTCTGTGTTTGGGTGGTGGGTTCGAAACTCACTGTAGACAAATACTGTCATTCGTATCCTGAGCTTCAGGTATCAAATACAAGGCCAATCGAGCAGCATGCAACAAATAGCACGCAATGTTTGCAAAGAAATGAAGACATGTAACATCGGACCCTCACGACGTGTCACAGGGTGGATGACGACATGGAGCACAATATTATTTGAACTCCCGTGGTCGCAACCCATGGATTGTGGCTTAGTATTACTCCTGAATGAATGTGGTCCCCCAAAGCTACTGAACATGAACTGTTTGTCAATATCAAGTTGTGGATTAGGTGTACTGTACTTATCAGCGTACTGGATACATTAACATCCGCTGACCACAGACCGCGCAATCGGTTAGAATAGTTAGAATTTGCATGGACTAATATGCCAAGTTATAGAGTTAACTATAATATGAAAATAACGCTATAAACAAGAGTGCACTAATAGGAAATGTGAGTGAAGCAAGACAGAACGCATAAGGAGCACAACGCCCGTACCATGAAATATTTCCACACCGACGACAAACAATCGCAAGTACTTTTAGGAGGGTGGAGCGAAGTTTCTGTATAACTTCGTCACTTTCCCGAACAGTTCCTGTTAGAGAGGCACAAGTAACGTCCAGTGATACTGCTGAGATGGTTTAGGACCCTTTCCGGGGGAATCTTCACACGAGTATCCGAGCAGTAGTACAAGAGGCCAACATCAGCCAGTCGTCTGTTGTACGGACCTTGCACGCCAGTTTGTTTCGTCCGTATCGCCGGCAGCTACATCAGGAGCTTCACGGACGAGATTTTGAAACTCTTGTTGATTTCTGTGCGTGGATACTGACGCAAATGATCGTGCGTTTGTATCTCACATTTTATTTTCGGACGAGTCACGATTTCATAACTATGGCTCAGCGAATCGTCATAATAAGCAGTTCTGGAGTGTTGAAAATCCCCACTGGGTAAGGCAGGTAGCATTTCAGGCACGATGGGGAGTAAATGTCTGGTGTTGCATAACTGGATAATAACCTAATTGTACCATATTTCTTTGAGGATCATTTGACAGAAGCCCGATACCTACAGTTTCTTCAAGACCAACCACCATTGCTGCTAGAGAATATGCCCCTGGGTGAGCGTGTAATCATGTGGTATCAACACGACGGAGCTCCCTTCGCATGTCAGCAAACGTTTGATACACACCATGGTCGATGGATATGAATGGGAGGACTTGTCACCTGGCCTGCTAGATCTCCCGATTTGACTCCACTGGACTTCTTCCTATTATACTTGTATTTGAAGGACGTAGTGTACGCTCAGCAGCCAGAATAGCCTGAAAGCCTTCAATAGCTTATAAAGGAAGCCTGTGAATCCTTAACATCAATAATGTTCCAACGAACCCGAATGTCCGTTCATCGGCATACTGAAGATCTGTAACTCGCAAGCAACCGACCATAGGACGTACGTTCCTAGGGGTGTTCTGTTTAGCTTTGGGGTAATAGGCCCTACTATCCGCGCCCCGACTATTTTCCACATTTTGGGAAAACCCTGTACCGAGTGAGTCCGCTGCGACTGACGTTTTTTGCTCTTAGACATCCCAACGAACGTCAGTGGTGGTGTGATGGTCAATACTTCTTTGCCATGCACCAAGCCAGAGTCACCTTTAACCACTTACTGAACGATCACAGCAAACATGTATGCGAGAGGTATTTACGCAAGTTGCTTTACGTCGCACCGACACAGATAGGTCTTATGGCGACGATGGGACAGGAGAGGGCTAGGAGTGGGAATGAAGCGGCCGTGGCCTGAATTAAGGTACGGCCAGGTGTGAAAATGGGAAACCGCGGAAAACCATCTTCAGGGCTGCCGACAGTGGGGTTCGAACCTACTATCTCCCGAATACTGGATACTGGCCGCACTTAAGCGACTGCAGCTATCGAGCTCGGTAGGTATTTACACAATGCAGCAAACTGCCATACGGGTTGTAAGAAGTGCGTGCCAATTATAAGCTTTCAGTAGGGTATGAAGTAAACGCTAAAAGTGACGATATGCTTATAGAAAAGATGTATGCATTTGTGAAGCGAAAGTAGTTGTCCATCTAGTACGTTTCCGGAAATTAGCAAGCGAGAGTCTCCATTGCGGCATAGGTTAAGGGGAGTGCTACTAATACAATAACAATGGGTAGGTGGGTTCGAAACCCACTTGAGCCCAATAATTCTGTTCGCATTTTGTACTTCGAGAATCGTCTACAAAGCCTTTGTATGCGAATACCCTCACATCGTGGGTTGTTTATTTATTTATTTATTTATTTATTTATTTATTTATTTATTTATTTATTTATTTATTTATTTATTTATTTATTTATTTATTTATTTATTTATTTATTTATTTATTTATTTATTTATTTATTTATTTATTTATTTATTCATTTTGGCACTTTTCTAGGCCACCAGGGCTGCTTATGTGCGTGGTTTTTTTGCTAGTTGCTTTACGTCGCACGGACACAGAGAGGTCTTATGGCGACGAGTATGCATGTTTATAATATGCATTTATTTATTTATTTAATAATAATGGTGTTGGATTTACGTCCCACTAATTACTTTGACTTTTTTCGGAGCACCCGACGTGTCGGAATTTAGTCACGCAGGAGTTCTTTTACTACCCAGCAAATCTGCCGATACAAGGCTGACGTTTTTGACCACCTTCAAATACTACCGGACTGAGCAGGATCGAACCTGGCAAGCTGGGGTCAAAAGGTCGGTGCCTATTTATTTATTTATTTATTTATTTATTTATTTATTTATTTATTTATTTATTTATTTATTTAGGCATTGTTCTAGGGCTCTAGGCCATCATGGCTGCTTACGTGGATGTTTTATAAGCAGGTACGGACGAGGACAGGAAGGTTGGGGGGATTTGAATCCGCTTGACTGTGCAACAGCCTGTTAGTGTAGTAAGTGTTCAAATAGATGGCCTTCTGCAATAGTACACGTTTGAACCCCACTATCGGCAGCCCTGAAGATGATTTTTCGTGGTTTCCCGTTTTTCACCAGGCAAATGTTGGGGCTGTACCTTAAGGCCACAGCAGCTTCCTTTCCTGTCCTATCCCTTTCTTAACCCATCGTCGCCATAAGTCATATATCGCTGCGACGTAAAGCAAATTACACTTAAAAAAATAATTCGAGATGTTAATTTCCATACCATAAAAGATGCTTCATTCATCAAGCTACAAGTTAATAATTTGTTAATGGTCCTACCTGGCATTTCGAGTAGCTATACCCATGTTTGTGTAATTGGAATGCTCAAAATTGTATTTTCGTGAGTTGCTGGAAATCATGCGAAATCATGAGATAATCTTACGTTATTTTGCCCATAGTAAAATGAAATATATCATCAAACTCGTAACGACTATATAGTAAATTAAATGATGCGAGAACTTGATACAGAATTCCTAACTCCACAAATAATTCGAAATAACCCCTCCATTCCTTTTCGTAACCTAAACATTTATGCCTCCTAAACAATCGACCAAAGAACACATCGTCGTTGTGGCTGCGAAAATCACCATGTGAAATATTTCAGGTTAGAAATTTAGCCGGTAAGGTTCTGTCATCTAAAGCTCAAAATAGCGCGGGGAATTTCAAACAGTTCTCGCTCGTGGTGACTTATGTGCTGCGGGTCAGTATTATTCCCACAATATTAATACACAGCGGATTTTCCAGGCGCAACGACGATAAGTTTCGAAGGGCGGTTGTGGGGTGTACCATCCACACTTCAATTGCTTCCCAAATTGTTGGGAACACCTTGTATAGCCACGAAATTCGTCTCTATCATTCACCACATCTCCCATCAGCCTTCCTTTTCATAATGAACTGGAGAAGGCGATATGCAAAATTTCACCTGAAGAAGAGAGACATTGATAGGACATATTTTTAGACATCTTGAACTTGTTTGGTTAGTTTTTGAGAAGTTATACGGTGTAGGAATGGTAGGAATGGTAGGAATAGATCAGGGTATGAAAGGGTATGAATATGGCAAAATTATTATTACAAGTATGATGCAGTATTTATGTAGAAATTATAAGGTTAACACAAGATATGGCAGCATGGAGAACAAAATCAAACCAGTCCATGGTCTGATAACACAATCAATCAATCAATCAATCAATCAATCAATCAATCAATCAATCAATCAATCAATCAATCAATCAATCAATCAATCAATCAATCAATCAATCAATCAATCAATCAATCAATCAATCAATCAATCAATCAATCAATCAATCAATCAATCAATCAATCAATCAATCAATCAATCTATCTATCTATCTATCTATCTATCTATCTATCTATCTATCTATCTATCTATCTATCTATCTATCTATCTATCTATCTATCTATCTATCTATCTATCTATCTATCTATCTATCTATCTATCCTGCACATCCCTTTGAAGTATTTCAGTATCAGACGAATTGTAACTACCTAGGTATACTACCATTAAGTACTAGTAGATACACTAGCTATTTATTAATCTATGTGAAAGTTCTATTATACTCTACTGATTGAACTTCCTATGTAATTATTAAGTAATAATAGGATCAGACTGACCGAATGCAGGTACGACGACTGTGGCCGCATAGCAGCCGGCGTGTCTCCGCAGTATGATCGTGAACTCCAGGTATGGGAAGGTGTCGTTTGCCGTAATGAATGATCTGTGCTTCCCTTCCACATGCAGAAGATCCCATTCACGGTTAATG